>NC_053394.1:200156445-200456445 GCF_905171765.1 Bufo bufo | reverse complement strand
GCTATACAGACATTGTTAGATAGGATTTTACGGGCCGTCGAGCCGGGTGATTTCATACAATTGCGTTTAGACGGCGGCGAAACGTTTGATTCGATTTTTTCTAATAGGTATTCTAGAGATGGTTTTAAAGTCGAAACATTTTTGGACAATATCGCTAACGCATTACAGAGTAACGCGGAGAGCATAGCTGGAAATACACTTAAACTAGTGGTCATCATTGTCAGGTGTCGCCGTGGTGGGTCCCGAAGACGTTTGGGCGGTGTCGCGTATAGTCGTATTATTGATCGTAAAAAACAACATTTATACGATTTTAATAATTACGATAATAACGTCTGTCTGGCCGCTAGTGTTTACGCTATTTTGGAGGGTGCTTATTTGAGCGACGTCGCCTTGTTAGAGAAAGCTCGACAACTGCATAGAGACTTACAAATACCCGAGGGGCATTTGGTGTCTTTTACGGACGTTGCTGAATTTGAAAAAAAATTAAACATCACAATTAAAATTTTGTACCATAATAGGGGGCAGTGGCGTTATTATCACACAGCCCACACAGCTAAAGAAAAGCCCGTCTATATATTGCACCATGATAAGCATTATTATGGCATAAAAAATCTAAAAGCCTTTATCGGTTTCGACTATTTTTGCGACGTTTGTTGCACTGTATACAAACATAAATATCGACACGGTTGTATGCAGTTTTGTAAAGCGTGCCAGAGCCCGAATTGTGTTGAACAGTCTAATAACAGACGTTGCCCGATATGTAGGACGTATTGCCGTTCAGAGGATTGTTTTGAAACACATGGAAACCTGGCACTTAGTGATAAAGCTCTTTGTAAGAAAAAAACTTTTTGCGGATTTTGTTACAAATATATAGACTGCGGCGATGAGCACAAATGTAGCGGTTTAAAATGCACCATCTGTGGCGGGCAGGTTGACAAATTTGACGACCATGTTTGTTACATGCAGCCATACAACCCCAAAAAAGTGACTGACAAGTATATCTTTTACGATTTTGAATGGATGCAAGAAACAGGCGTGCACATACCCAATTTCATTTACGCAACCACACTATACGCCCCAAACTCCTGGCAATTTAGCGGAAAATCCTGTACGCGGGACTTTGTACGATTTTTTGCCGACGGTAAGTTTTCGGGTTACACGTTTATAGCGCACAATGCAGGACGCTACGATGCTTATTTTGTTTTACAGGAGTTGATTAATGAAAAATTTAAAATTGATATTATAAATCAAGGAGGTCGGTTAATGTGCGTTACCCTGAAGGACTTAAAAATTAGATTCATAGACTCGCTGAATTTCATGCCTATGAAGCTCAGCAAGATGCCCGAGGCTATGGGTTTTTCAGGCGCCAAGGGTCACTTCCCACATTTTTTCAACACAGCAGAAAATCAAAACTACATAGGCGGCCTACCGACCGCTAGGTGTTACGGCGTCGAATACATGATGCCCGGTGAGCAAAAAGAATTCACAGATTGGTACGAGAAACATAAAAATGACACCTTTAATTTTCAGGACGAGTTAAAAGCTTACTGTAAGCAGGATGTGGAGGTTTTGAGAAGGGCTTGTGAGTGTTACAGGGACACGATTATGGCTATGACGGAACAAAAAGTTCTGCAATACATTACACGTGAAAAGAAATACAGAACGGTCACTAAATGTATTGATCCGCTCCAACTTATCACATTGGCATCCGTGTGCATGGCTATGTATCGGTTTAAATTTCTACCCAAAAATACCATAGCGATTGTCCCGGCAGATAATTACCACAAGACCCAGAAACGCTTTTCAACACCCGCTATACAGTGGCTCATGTACCTTGAACATGCTGAAGGCATTTCTATACAACACGCGTTAAAGGGAGGTGAAAAAAAGGTCGGTAAATATTTTTTGGACGGGTATGCTTTTGTTAACGGTAAACACACCGCTTTTGAATTTCAGGGCTGTTTTTATCACGGGTGTCCTGTGTGCTATAACGATCAAGACAGCAACGAACTTACTAAAACGTCCTACGGGCAGCTATACCAATCTTTCCTAGTCAGTCGAAATAAAAAACTAATGTTTCCTCTATGTTACACATGTGCCTTGAACTGTCTGAAAGACATTTGCACCCACACAGACGATGAGCGTTCCCTAACCGGTACATGGTGCACCATAGAACTAGTTTTAGCTGTTGAAAAAGGTTACAGGATTGCCGAGATCTACGAGATCTGGTATTTTCCGAACACAACAGACGATCTGTTCGCCCCGTACATCAAATTACACCTCAGAGATAAACAGGAGGCTTCCGGTTATCCCAGTTGGTGTAAAACGGATTCTGAAAAAACGGCTTACATAGCGGCATTTTTAAAAAAAGAAGATGTCTGCTTGCGTTCTGATAAGATATCTGTAAACCCAGCAAAAAGACAAATTTCAAAACTGTTCCTAAACTCTTTGTGGGGTAAGTTTGGACAGCGTTCTAACTTGTCACGTACCAGTATAGTCACGGACTCTGACGAACTTTTCAAATTAGCTTTTGAGCCGTACTACGACCTCTCCGAGGTTAATTTCATCGATGACGATACGGCGTTAGTCAATTGGCGCTATGTAAAAGAGTGCTACACCCACAACAAAAACACAAACATTTTTATAGCCTGTTTTACAACCGCCTATGCCAGACTCGAATTATACAAGCTCCTAGACAGGCTGCAGGAGCGTTGCCTTTATCACGACACAGACTCCGTCATATTCGTGAGTAAGGGGGCTGCATGGTCGCCACCCTTGGGTGACTTTCTCGGTGAACTAACTAGTGAAATTCCCGACGACGCCCACATTACCGAGTTTGTATCCGCTGGCCCAAAGACTTACGGCTACAAACTTAACAACGGTAAAACCGTATTGAAGGTTAAGGGTATAACACTCAATGTCACTAACACACGGCTTGTTAATTTTGACAGTTTAAAAGACCTTGTGTTGGATTACTCACACAACACCGACCCCGAGACGCAGAAAACAATAGGTATCGAACAAGACGGCATTTTCAGAAATAGGAAGCGTTTGACCATAGAGACAAGACCGTTACGTAAAACGCAAAAGTGCGTCTACACAAAGAGACAGCTGACGGCTGACTTTCCAACGCTGCCTTTTGGCTATTAAACATGTCTGCGCAATTTCAACATCCTTTTTCGTGTATTCTAGCAGGACCCTCAAATTCCGGAAAGAGTTTTTTTTGTTAAAAATGTATTAATGCACAAGGATACGTTAATGTCGCACAAACCTGATAATGTCATTTGGTTTTACGCATGTTGGCAGAAATTGTATGATGAACTAACCCGTTTGTTTACAAATATCAGGTTTATCGAGGGGGTCCCACAAAATTTTACAGACGCTGAGCTATTTCCAACGGATAAGGTAAATTTGGCGGTTGTTGATGATCTTATGGAGACGGCTTGTGAAAATCTTGAAATACAAAACGCATTCACCAAATACGTACACCACAGAAATTTGAGCATTATGTATCTCGTTCAAAACGTTTTTTGTCAGGGTAAGAAAAGCCGAACCATAAATTTAAACACTAAATACATGGTCCTTTTTAAGAACCCTCGTGATAAATTACAGGTTATTACGTTGGCTCGGCAGATGTACCCCGGTAAAACACGTTTCTTTTTAGAAGCTTTTGAAGATGCTACACACAAGCCTTACGGCTATTTACTTGTAGATTTAAGATCTGACACGCCTGAGGACCTGCGACTCAGAACCGGTCTGTTCCCACCAGCTCTGCCGGTGGCTTATGTGTGCAAACAGAAGCTCTAAAATGAGGTATCTCACATCTTTACGGTTATTTTTGTTAGCTGCGCTGGTGCTGTAAGGATGTCGAACAGAATCCGGCGTAATTGGGGTCTTTTAAAAGCATTAGTCAAAACAAATCTGAAGGCCCGAAAATCAATATTACGTAATGCCAGTAATGATTTGATATCGGCTATTGGCGAGATAGCGCTCAACATCCTTAAAGGAAAGATCCCTCTTAAAGAGCGCCAAAAAAATATATTTAAAAAATGGCGTAGGGCTATAAAGAAATTAAGCGATAAAAAGTACTCCATTAAAGGAAAGAAGCGCATTGTGAACCAGAGCGGCGGTTTTATAGGAGCTTTGCTCGGTTTTGCAATACCTTTAATCACTAGCCTGATAGCTAATACAGCGGGTGGCTCATAATGCAGTATGCAGAGAAAATGTTCCTGGTTTCCAAAAATGAAATGGACAGGCTTAAAAATTTGTCCGTTGATGCAACAGATATACGCCAAACAGCCATACGGCGATTAGATGATGAGATTAGCGAAATACTACACAGAAATTACCTTTCAGATGATGAAAAAATTAAGAGATACACAGTCGTGTTACAGAGGTACTTAATGATCAACAAACAGTCCGGTAAAGAAATGCCTGGTATAACCCTGATTACGCAGCCGCAAACCGATCAACAACAATTGTCAAATGCAACCTCAATCAGCACAGATACTAACGAGATACTTGACAGTATTAACACACGTTATAGAAAAAATGCAGAACTATTGTTAAGTAAACTGTACCGCGCTGGTAATAAGCCGTACTGGAACGCTATGGGTGAGTTCATTTACAAAGAACAAACTGTAACCGGTTCCAACATTATTGACCTGGTTCGAACAGCTACCCAGAGTCATGGGCTGCCTAAGATTAAACCTCACGGTTGGGACTATTTTATGGAAACTATCGCACAGCTGAACACCCCGTCAACGGTTATCGGTAATACAAGAACAAGAGAACTTTTCGATAATTTGAAAAAGCGGGCGCTGAGTGAGCCCTTTGACGAGGGTCGAAGCCCTTTTACCCCTCCGGTGTTATTAACATCGCCTACTGTGTCGACGCGGGGCTCATTATTACCTAAAAAGAGGCTCCCGCCTTTGTTGCAAGCTGCTTGGTTAACGTTGTAAATTTTCTTACTTTGGCGATTGTATATAAACTTTCTTTGTATTAAACAGCTTATAATGTTTTTATTTGTTTTACATAAATTTTTACTTTGCATGTATATAAAATTTCTTTGTGTGTAATGTCTTATAATGTTTTATTTACGCTACATAAACTGTTTTAAATAAAAATGTAGTCTGTTTTTCTTTTTACAATAAATATAATAGCTTGATTATTTAAAATTGTATAAGCAGTTAGGACGTGTTGTTGAGTAGACGCTAGTAGTAAGAGGGTATATGTTTCGTCAAACTAAAAGTGACAGGTACCACGCCCCCTTTTATACAGATAACCCCGCCCCTTTTATATTGATTGATATAAAATTTATAGTGTTTGATATAAAGTTTATATCGCTTGATATTAATTTTATATCGCTTGATATTGCTTGATATAAACTTTATATCGCTTGATATTAATTTTATATCGCTTGATATTGCTTGATATTAAGTTTATATATTGGCTGATATATATAGTATTCGTCCATTAAGGTCTTACCACTTCTGACAGCTTCTTACTACAGATGGCAACATCCTCCAAGACATTCTTCTCAGATTACTGTTAGGGGCTAAAACAGGAAGTTGCGCTTTCTGAGAGACGCAGGACAGCTTTCTACAGATGGTGAAATCTAATGTCCGGCAGTTACAAATTAAAAATAAATAAATTTGATATTTTGTCTATGCCCATTTATAACAGTTGATAAGTTTTTTATATAAAATTAAGATTTGGGCATAAAAAGGCCTATAATAAACATATAAATTCTTATAAAACATAATCTAACTATTTGTAAAACAGCAACTAATGAATGTGCTAATAGTTGCAACATGTTGTGGTTTACAACAGGACCCCAGCCTATATAAACATGACACATTCTGGGCATGGTTAGCACAGAGATACGTATGCACATACAGGCATAGGTCCCTAAGGCATTCAGCTGTTTTAGACTTTTCTACAGACATGCTCATTAAAACGTCTGGACATTCCACAGGCTGTATTCTTGTAATCGAGACGTTTCTAATGCATAGGTTACCCCATCTATCTAAATTCTATCTATCAATTTATCTACCTATCTATCCTTCTATCTATCTATCTATCTATCTATCTATCAATTATCTATCTATATTTCTATCTACCTATCTATAGTCTATCTTTTCATCTATCTGTTATCTATCTATCCATTTATCTATCTATCAATCCATTTTTATCCAGACAACTGTCTATCTATCTATCTATCTATCTATCTATCTATCTATCTATCCATCTATCCATCTATCCATCTATCTGTTATCTATCCATTTATCTATCCAACTATCTATCTATCCAGCTATCTGTTATCTATCTATGTATCTATACATCCATATACCCCATCTATCTAAATTCTATCTATCCTTCTATCTATCATCTATCTATCAATTATCTATCTATCTCTCTATCTACCTATCTATATTCTATCTAGCCATCTACCGGTTTTCTATCTATCTATCAATTTATCTACAGCTCTATCCTTCTATCTATCAATTATCTATCTTTCTATCTATCTACCTATCTATAGTCTATCTTTCCATCTATCTGTTATCTATCTATCTATCTATCTATCTATCTATCCCTTTATCTATATATCTATCTATGTTTCTATACATCTATATACCTCATCTATCTAAATTCTATCAATTTATCTATTTATCTATCTATATTTCTATCTCTGTATCAATTACCTATCTATCTATCTATTCTGTCTATCTACAGACATGTCAGGACATGTCCTAATATAAAGTCTATACATATATCTATCCATCTATCTGTTATCTATCTATGTAGCTAAACAACCATATACCCCATCTATCTAAAATCTATCTATCAATTTATCTTTCTATTTATCTATCTATCTATATATCTCATATCTATTTATCTCATATCTATCTACCTATCTATAGTCTATCTTTCCATCTATCTGTTATCTATCTATCTTTCCATTTATCTATCTATCTATGTATCTATACATCCATATACCCCATCTATCTAAATTCTATCTATCCTTCTATCTATCTATCTATCTATCAATCAATCAACTATCTAGCTATCTATCTATCTTTCTATCTACCTATCTATAGTCTATCTATCCATTTATCTATCCAACTATCAATCTATCCATCTATCTGTTATCTATCTATGTATCTATACATCCATATACCCCATCTATCTAAAATGTATCTATCAATTTATCTATCTATTTATCTATCTATCTATCTATCTATATATCTCATATCTATTTATCTCATATCTATCTATCTATCTATCTATCTATCTTTCTATCTACCTATCTATAGTCTATCTTTCCATCTATCTGTTATCTATCTATCTTTCCATTTATCTATCTATCTATGTATCTATACATCCATATACCCCATCTATCTAAATTCTATCTATCCTTCTATCTATCTATATATCTATCAATCAACTATCTAGCTATCTATCTATCTTTCTATCTACCTATCTATAGTCTATCTATCCATTTATCTATCCAACTATCAATCTATCCATCTATCTGTTATCTATCTATGTATCTATACATCCATATACCCCATCTATCTAAAGTCTATCTATCTATCTATCAACTATCTATCTATCTATCTATCTATCTTTCTATCTACCTATCTATAGTCTATCTATCCATCTACCTGTTTTCTATCTATCAATTTATCTATCTATCTACTTATCTGTAGTCTAGCTTTCCAGCTATCTATATTTATAGTGCTTGATATTAAATGTTATATTGCTTGATATTAAATTTATATTGCTTAATATAAAATTGATATATTGTTGTGCACTGTCACAGATGTCCTAAGACATATCCTACACAACCAACCCCCAACACTCTGTGTCAATACACACCTTAGTATTTCTCTGTGCCAACCATCCCCACCACTCTGTGGCAATACACACCGCAATGTTGCAAAGTTGTATACATTTAAAATGTTTACACAATACAAAATTTCAAAAATGTTGTACAATATGCTGTAAAAATGTCAAAATGATCAATTTATCCGTATATCTATCTATCACAATCTAACGTTGCAATAGATAAATATTTTATCTATTTATCTATCAATCTATCTAACAATTTATCCATTTATCTATCCATCTTTCTAGCTATTTCTAACCATCTAGCTACTATAACATGGCTATCTATCAAACATCTATCTATTTACATTTCTAGCTATCAAACATCTATTTATCTTTCTATCTAACTGGCTGTCTTTCTATCTTTCTATCTATTATTTATCTTTCTATCTATCTATCCATTTCATCTAACAATTTATCCATTTATCTATCTTTCTATCAATCTTTCTATCTATCCATCTATCTAACAATTTATCATTTTTTTATTTATTTTTTGTCTAGCTACCACATATCTATTTATCTAATTATCTACCAGTCTATTTTATCTATCTATTTATCTAGCTGCTAATATCTATCTAACGTCCAATCTTTCTATCTATTTTCCTATCAATATATCCATTTATCTAACAATTTATCCATTTATCTATCTATCTTTCTATCTATTTCGAACCATCTAGCTACTATAACACGGCTATCTATCAAACATCTATTTACCTTTCTATCAAACATCTATCTATTTACCTTTCTATCTATCAAACATCTATTTATCTTTCTATCTATTTAACTGGCTGTCTTTCTATCTTTCTATCTATTATTTATCTTTCTATCTATCTATCCATTTCATCTAAGAATTTATCCATTTATCTATCTTTCTATCAATCTTTCTATCTATCCATCTATCTAACAATTTATCATTTTTTATTTTTATTTTTTTTGTCTAGCTACCACATATCTATTTATCTAATTATCTACCAATCTATTTTATCTATCTATTTATCTAGCTGCTAATATCTATCTAACGTCCGGCAAAGAGCGTAAGTCCCAAAACGCATTGTTGTTGTAACATATTTTAAACATCAAGCGATATAAACTTTATATCAAACAATATCAAGCGATATAAAATTAATATCAAGCGATATAAACTTTATATCAAACACTATAAATTTTATATCAAACAATATCAATCAATATAAAAGGGGCGGGGTTATCTGTATAAAAGGGGGCGTGGTACCTGTCACTTTTAGTTTGACGACACATATACCCTTTTACTACTATTATAAATTCGCCCTTTAGGAAATTCGGCACCCTCTATTAGCTCTATGGAGCAATCATAAGGTCTATGGGGGGGTAGAACCTCTGGAGTAGGGGATGAGAATACATCAGAAAATTCTTTAATAACTGAGGGTAATGTATTAGACCTTACTGAAACCCCAGCCTGGACCACGGACAAGCATGAGTCACACTTAGGTCCCCATTTCACCAACTCTCCTTTGGACCAATCAATTGTGGGGTTATGTAAACGGAGCCAAGGCAACCCTAGTACCACCTCAACCGGTAGGTTCTCCAGGACTAAAAGAGAACATCTCTCGGAGTGGCACACACCCACGGTCAGAGAAATTTCAGAGGTACATGACCTCACCGTACCACCCATCAGGGAAGTAGCATCAATAGCCATGACATGGATAGGTGTAGGTAAAGCAAACATTGGAATACCCAATTTACTAGCAAATTCAAAGTCAATAAAGCTGGCCGCTGAACCGGAATCAATAAATGCCTTGCCCGGCCACTTGATAACCCCCAGAGAAATTGTTATGGGTACCAAAAGCTTATATTTAGAAAAATCAGGGTGTACTTGGTCTTTAGGTTGTCTTGCCTTAGGAGATTTGTCAGAGAGGACCCTCTTAGGACACTTGTTGATCCAATGGCCAGGATCTCCACAGTAGAAGAACTCTCTACGTCTGCGACGAAGATTACCCCGGGTCATGCCAACCTGCATGGGTTCCTCGGTGGAGGCCTCAGTGTTGTCCCTGGAAAAGGCCTCTGGCTGGAACACCATCTGAGAACAGAACTGTCGTTCTTGTCGTCTCTCTCTAACTCGTCGGTCAAGTCGGACAACTAGGGTCATCATCTCCTCTAAGATCTCTGGAATTTGATAACTGACTAATAGATCTTTTAAATTATTAGACAGACCAGACCTAAACTGACTCTTCAGGGCTGGTTCATTCCATCCTGAGGGGACACACCACCGTCTGAATTGGGTGCAATACTCCTCCGCAGGGAGATGGCCCTGAACCAGTGCCCTAAGAGCTGTCTCGGCTACCATGGCCCTGTCTGGTTCGTCATAGAGGGTACCCAGGGCCTGAAAAAAAACCTCCACAGAAGTTAGACAACTGGCCCCAGGAGGTAACGAAAATGCCCAGTCCTGGGGATCACCCTGTAGTAGAGAAATGATAATCCACACACGTTGGCTCTCGGGACCGGAGGACACGGGGCGCAAACAGAAGTAGAGTTTGCAATTCTCCTTAAAGGAGAGAAACCTCTTCCGGTCTCCAGAAAAGGGTTCTGGGAGCTTGATCTGGGGTTCAAAATGTGGACTGGAGGGCAGAGGAGTGGAAGAACCTTGCCCTAACTCAAAAGAACGGAGTTTCTCTCCTAGCTCCTGCACCACCTGTGTCAAGCTAGAGACATGGTCAGTCAGGGTAGTAAGCGGATTCATGATACAGTGGTTATTGGGCCTGTTAATCTGTAACGGTCACGTCCACACACACACAGGGGAAAGGATAGTGACCACTGCGCTCCACCCTCACCCCTGGCCCTGCCTACTTGCCTCACGAGTCCTGATGACAGGGGACAACTGGACGACAGTCCCTAACTTAGGATATGTGCAGGGAAAACAGACAAGACAAAATACGGAACATGAACGGACCGGGTCAGAACCAAGAGAGCTACGCAGTACAAAGGATTAAGCAAAGAATGGTCAGGAGAAGCCGGGGTCAAATACCAGGAGAGCAGAGAAGTACAAGAGGAATCCTAAGAGAGTAGTCAGGTGGGAGCCGAGGTCACTATACCAGGACGGATGCGCAGTACAGGAGGAGCAGGCAAAAGGATGGTCAGGGAAAAGGATCAGGTAAGTATTCAGCAGTCCAACAAATAGCCAGGAACCTAGAAATTAACAGGCAACCTGTAGCCAGCAGGCTGCCTGTATTTATAGTGGGGAGTGAGGGTCATGTGACGTGGCCAGCGTCACATGACCGGCAGACCAACCAGTCGAGCACCGAGTGATCAGCTCGGCGCTCAAGGCAGACTAGGAGCAGGGAGCCACCCAGCTAGTAAAGCCGCCCTGGGAATGAGGTCAAACACAGAACCTCATTCCAAAAGCTAAGCAACAGGTCTGCAGGCAATGGGGGACCGAGTGCACCTTCGGAACTCCGTGACAGCCCCCATCTTGAGGGATCCGGGTATTGAACGTACAGAATGATATGAATATGCGCTTTACTTACCAGTTTGGGGGAAATCGAATCGAGTTTCTGGATGTAGTGGTGTCTGTAGTGGAGGGGGAGTTGGTGACGGAGGGATTTCGGAAGCCGACCGCCGCCAACTCCCTCCTCCACTTCTCAAGTTATCACCCAAATACAGTGAAAAAATCTGTGCCATATGGCCAATTCAGACGACTTGCGCGTATTAATACCACCCCATTGAGCTACGAAAAACAGGCGCTGGATTTGCGCGAGAGGCTGAGACATAGAGGCTAACCTTCAGATTTGTTAAATCAAGCTATGCAAAAAGCGGCAAAAGTACATCAGACAATTAAGGGAGGGTAAATTGAGGGAGGGTAAAACCATAACGAAATCCCCCCCCCCCCCCCACCCTTTGCTTTCTCCTTTAAATTCAGCCCCATGGCCGAGAAAATAAAACAGGTCATAGGAAAAAACTGGAATACCCTAGTGAGGGATAAATCACTAAAACAACTTAAAGATACAAAACCAGTGATAGCGTTTAGAAGGTGTCCTACAATACGCGATCAAGTAGTAACCAGTAGAAATGAGCGAACCCGGGTTCGTACCGAATTTTGGGGTGTCCGTGACACGGACCCGAACCCGAACATTTTCGTAAAAGTCCGGGTTCGGGTTCCGTGTTCGGCGCTTTCTTGGCGCTTTTTGAAAGGCTGCAAAGCAGCCAATCAACAAGCGTCATACTACTTGCCCCAAGAGACCATCACAGCCATGCCTACTATTGGCATGGCTGTGATTGGCCAGTGCAGCATGTGACCCAGCCTCTATTTAAGCTGGAGTCACGTAGCGCCACACGTCACTCTGCTCTGATCAGTGTAGGGAGAGGATGCAGCTGCTGCTGTTAGGGCGAGATTAGGCAGGGATTTATTTACTGAAGTGATCGATATACAGCTGTGTATCATACAACCTCTGCTATTCAATTGCTCACTGTTTTAAGGCTGCCCAGAGCGTTTTTCAGTCACTTTTTTCTGGGGTGATCGGCGGCCATTTTGTGTCTTGTGGTGCGCCAGCACAAGCTGCCACCAAATCCATTTTTAACCATCAATAGTGTGTTTTGTTTTTTTTGCTATATCCTACATCAGGGGCTTGGCTGTGCTTGCTATTTTATTGAGGGGTAAAATACAATTTCCAAAATAGCAGTACCCTAAATCTGGTGTTTAAGCTGTGGCTAGCCAATTGTAATACTGTCTGCAGTCTGCCGAAGCACAGTTTTTGTTCTGGGTTGAAATACAATTCCCAACTGAGCAATTCCCTAAATTAGTGGTTTCTGCTCTATCAGGCCAAGTGTAAATCTATCCATGAAAGGGTATATTAGATTTAAGGTGCGGATAGGGTCATCCTCAATAACTTCACACGCTACCGTGCATTTCCAAGTCTAATTCTGTCCGTAAAAGGGATACCTGTCATCCAGCGCCTAAATACTAGGCCTACAATTTATATTCAGCTAAATCTGTTGTTAGTGCTGTGGCTGGTCAATCTATTTAGTGTCTGCCAAAGCACAGTTTTTGTTCTGGGTTGAAATACAATTCCCAACTTAGCAAATCCCTAAATTTGTGGTTTCTGCTCTATCAGGCCAAGTTTAAATTTATCCATAAAAGGGTATATTAGATTGAAGGTGCGGATAGGGTCATCCTCAATAACTTCACACGCTACCGTGCATTTCCAAGTCTAATTCTGTCCGTAAAAGGGATACCTGTCATCCAGCGCCTAAATACTAGGCCTACATTTTATATTCAGTTAAATCTGTTGTTACTGCTGTGGCTGGTCAATCTATTTAGTGTCTGCCAAAGCACAGTTTTTGTTCTGGGTTGAAATACAATTCCCAACTTAGCAATTCCCTAAATTAGTGGTTTCTGCTCTATCAGGCCAAGTTTAAATCTATCCAGAAAAGGGTATATTAGATTGAAGGTGCGGATAGGGTCATATAATAACTTCACACGCTACCGTGCATTTCCAAGTCTAGTGCCTGTAAAAAAAGGCCTGAATTTGAATTCAATACATTGGGCCAAATAATTTTTTTCTTATTGTGGTGAACGGTAACAATGAGGAAAACATCTAGTAAGGGACGCGGACATGGTCGTGGTGGTGTTAGTGGACCCTCTGGTGCTGGGAGAGGACGTGGCCGTTCTGCCACAGCCACACGTCCTAGTGAACCAACTACCTCTGGTCCCAGTAGCCACCAGAATTTACAGTGATATTTGGTGGGGCCCAATGCCGTTCTAAGGATGGTAAGGCCTGAGCAGGTACAGGCATTAGTCAATTGGGTGGCCGACAGTGGATCCAGCACATTCACATTATCTCCCACCCAGTCTTCTGCAGAAAGCTCACAGATGGCGCCTGAAAACCAAGCCCATCAGTCTGTCACATCACCCCAATGCATATCAGGGAAACTGTCTGAGCCTCAAGTTATGCAGCAGTCTCTTATGCTGTTTGAAGACTCTGCTGGCAGGGTTTCCCAAGGGCATCCACCTAGCCCTTCCCCAGGGGTGGAAGAGATAGAATGCACTAACGCACAACCACTTATGTTTCCTGATGAGGACATGGGAATACCACCTCAGCACGTCTCTGATGATGACGAAACACAGGTGCCAACTGCTGCGTCTTTCTGCAGTGTGCAGACTGAACAGGAGGTCAGGGAGGAAGACTGGGTGGAAGACGATGCAGGGGACGATAAGGTCCTAGACCCCACATGGAATGAAGGTCGTGCCACTGACTTTCAGAATTCGGAGGAAGAGGCAGTGGTGAGACCGAGCCAACAGCGTAGCAAAAGAGGGAGCAGTGGGCAAAAGCATAACACCCGCCGCCAAGAGAGTCCGTCTGCTACTGGCCACCGCCATCTGGGACCGAGCACCCCAAAGGCAGCTTCAAGGAGTTCCCTGGCGTGGCAAATCTTCAAACAATGTGCTGACGACAAGACCCGAGTGGTTTGCACGCTGTGCCATCAGAGCCTGAAGCGAGGCATTAACGTTCTGAACCTTAGCACAACCTGCATGACCAGGCACCTGCATGCAAAGCATGAACTGCAGTGGAGTAAACACCTTAAAAACAAGGAACTCACTCAGGCTCCCCCTGCTACCTCTTCTGCTGCTGCCGCCGCCTCGGCCTCTTCCTCCGCCTCTGGAGGAACGTTGGCACCTGCCGCCCAGCAAACAGAGGCTGTACCACCAACACCACCAACTCCGTCACCAAGCATCTCAACCATGTCACACGGCAGCGTTCAGCTCTCCATCTCACAAACATTTGAGAGAAAGCATAAATTCCTACCTAGCCACCCTCGATCCCTGGCCCTGAATGCCAGCATTTCTAAACTACTGGCCTATGAAATGCTGTCATTCAGGCTGTCAACAGCTCATGTCACTTGCTGTCCCACAGTATGTTGTTCCCAGCCGCCACTACTTCTCCAAGAGAGCCGTGCCTTCCCTGCACAACCAAGTATCCGATAAAATCAAGTGTGCACTGCGCAACGCCATCTGTGGCAAGGTCCACCTAACCACAGATACGTGGACCAGTAAGCACGGCCAGGGACGCTATATCTCCCTAACTGCACACTGGGTAAATGTAGTGGCGGCTGGGCCCCAGGCGGAGAGCTGTTTGGCGCACGTCCTTCCGCCGCCAAGGATCGCAGGGCAACATTCTTTGCCTCCTGTCTCCTCCTCCTCCTACTCAGCTTCCTCCTCCTCTTCTTCCACCTGCTCATCCAGTCAGCCACACACCTTCACCACCAACTTCAGCACAGCCCGGGGTAAACGTCAGCAGGCCATTCTGAAACTCATATGTTTGGGGGACAGGCCCCACACCGCACAGGAGTTGTGGCGGGGTATAGAACAACAGATCGACGAGTGGTTGCTGCCGGTGAGCCTCAAGCCCGGCCTGGTGGTGTGCGATAATGGGCGAAATCTCGTTGCAGCTCTGGGACTAGCCGGTTTGACGCACATCCCTTGCCTGGCGCATGTGCTGAATTTGGTGGTGCAGAAGTTCATTCACAACTACCCCGACATGTCAGAGCTGCTGCATAAAGTGCGGGCCATCTGTGCGCGCTTCCGGCGTTCACATCCTGCCGCTGCTCGTCTGTCTGCGCTACAGCGTAACTTCGGCCTTCCCGCTCACCGCCTCATATGCGACGTGCCCACCAGGTGGAACTCCACCTTGCACATGCTGGACAGACTGTGCAAGCAGCAGCAGGCCATAGTGGAGTTTCAGCTGCAGCACGCACGGGTCAGTCGCACTGCGGAACAGCACCACTTCACCACCAATGACTGGGCCTCCATGCGAGACCTGTGTGCCCTGTTGCGCTGTTTCGAGTACTCCACCAACATGGCCAGTGGCGATGACGCCGTTATCAGCGTTACAATACCACTTCTATGTCTCCTTGAGAAAACACTTAGGGCGATGATGGAAGAGGAGGTGGCCCAGGAGGAGGAGGAGGAAGAGGGGTCATTTTTAGCACTTTCAGGCCAGTCTCTTCGAAGTGACTCAGAGGGAGGTTTTTTGCAACAGCAGAGGCCGAGTACAAATGTGGCCAGACAGGGCCCACTACTGGAGGACGAGGAGGACGAGGATGAGGAGGAGGTGGAGGAGGATGAGGATGAAGCATGTTCACAGCGGGGTGGCACCCAACACAGCTCGGGACCATCACTAGTGCGTGGCTGGGGGGAAACGCAGGACGATGACAATACGCCTCCCACAGAGGACAGCTTGTCCTTACCTCTGGGCAGCCTGGCACACATGAGCGACTACATGCTGCAATGCCTGCGCAACGACAGCAGAGTTGCCCACATTTTAACGTGTGCGGACTACTGGGTTGCCACCCTGCTGGATCCCCGGTACAAAGACAATGTGCCCACCTTACTTCCTGCACTGGAGCGTGATAGGAAGATGCGCGAGTACAAGCGTACGTTGGTAGACGCGCTACTGAGAGCATTCCCAAATGTCACAGGGGAACAAGTGGAAGCCCAAGGCGAAGGCAGAGGAGGACCAAGAGGTCGCCAACGCAGCTGTGTCACGGCCAGCTCCTCTGAGGGCAGGGTTAGCATGGCAGAGATGTGGAAAAGTTTTGTCACCATGCCACAGCTAACTGCACCACCACCTGATACGGATTGTGTTAGCAGGAGGCAACATTTCACGAACATGGTGGAACAGTACGTGTGCACACCCCTCCACGTACTGACTGATGGTTCGGCCCCATTCAACTTCTGGGTCTCCAAATTGTCCACGTGGCCAGAGCTAGCCTTTTATGCCTTGGAGGTGCTGGCCTGCCCGGCGGCCAGCGTTTTGTCTGAACGTGTATTCAGCACGGCAGGGGGAGTCATTACAGACAAACGCAGCCGCCTGTCTACTGCCAATGTGGACAAGCTGACGTTCATAAAAATGAACCAAGCATGGATCCCACAGGACTAGGGATGAGCGAACCCGAACTGTATAGTTCGGGTTCGTACCGAATTTTGGGGTGTCCGTGACACGGACCCGAGCCCGAACATTTTCGTAAAAGTCCGCGTTCGGGTTCGGTGTTCGGCGCTTTCTTGGCACTTTTTGAAATGCTGCAAAGCAGCCAATCAACAACCGTCATACTACTTGCCCCAAGAGGCCATCACTGTGATTGGCCAGTGCAGCATGTGACCCAGCCTCTATATAAGCTTGGGTCATGTAGCGCTGCACGTCACTCTGCTGATTCAAGCATAGGGAGAGGTTGCAGCTGCGACGTTAGTGCGAGATTAGGCAGATTAACTCCTCCAAAAGACTTTATTCTGTGGTCGATCTGCAGCTGTGGATCATTGAAGTGCTAATATCGACTTGCTCACTTTTTTGAGCCTGCCCAGAGCGTTTTTAGATCACTTTTTTCTGGGGTGATCGGCGGCCATTTTGTGACTTGTGGTGCGCCAGCACAAGCTATCACCAAGTGTATTTAACCATCAATAGTGTGGTTATTTTGTGCTATATCCTACATCAGCTGCCGGCTGAGCCTGTGTCACCGAAGTGCATTTAACCATCAACAGTCTGGTTATTTTTTGGCCATATACTACATCAGCTGCAGGCTGAGCCTGTGTCACCGAAGTGCATTTAACCATCAACAGTCTGGTTATTTTTTGGCCATATACTACATCTGGTGCAGGCTGAGCCTGTGTCACCCAAGTGCATTTAACCATCAATAGTGTGGTTATTTTTTGGCCATATACTACATCAGCTGCAGGCTGAGCCTGTGTCACCGAAGTGCATTTAACCATCAACAGTCTGGTTATTTTTTGGCCATATACTACATCTGGTGCAGGCTGAGCCTGTGTCACCCAAGTGCATTTAACCATCAATAGTGTGGTTATTTTTTGGCCATATACTACATCAGGGGCAAGTTGAGCCTGTCACCCAGCGCCTAAAAAATAGACCTGACATTTCTATTCAACCAAATTTGTACTGTTTTAGCTGGTCAAGTTATTTGTAGTGACCGTAAAAGCACATTTTTTGTTCTGGGTTGAAAAACTATTCCCAAATTTCCCATTCTCAAAATAACTAGTTTCTGCTATATGAGGCCTACTTGAAATCTATCCCAAAAAGGATATCTTACATTGAAGTTGCTAATAGTGTCATTCAGAAAAACCTAAGACACACGCTACCGTGCAGATAAAAGTCTAATTCTGTGATTAAACCTATACCTGTCACACAGCGCAAAAAAAAACAGGCCTCACATTTCTATTCAACCAAATCTACTGTTTTAGCTGGTCAAGGTTTTTGTAGTGACCGTAAAAGCACACTTTTTGTTCTGGGTTGAAAAACTATTCCCAAATTTGCCATTCTCAAAATAACTAGTTTCTGGTATTTGAGGCCTACTTGAAATCTATCCCAAAAAGGATATCTTACATTGAAGGTGCCGATAGTGTCATTCAGAAAAACCTAAGACACACGCTACCGTGCAGATAGAAGTTTGATTCTGTGATTAAACCTATACCTGTCACACAGCGCAAAAAAAAAACAGGCCTCACATTTCTATTCAACCAAATCTGTACTGTTTTAGCTGTTCAAGTTATTTGTAGTGACCGTAAAAGCACATTTTTTTTTCTGGGTTGAAAAACTATTCCCAAATTTGCCATTCTCAAAATAACTAGTTTCTGGTATTTGAGGCCTACTTGAAATCTATCCCAAAAAGGATATCTTACATTGAAGGTGCCGATAGTGTCATTCAGAAAAACCTAAGACACACGCTACCGTGCAGATAGAAGTCTGATTCTGTGATTAAACCTATACCTGTCACACAGTGCAAAAAAAAACAGGCCTCACATTTCTATTCAAACAAATCTGTACTGTTTTAGCTGTTCAAGTTATTTGTAGTGACCGTAAAAGCACATTTTTTTTTTCTGGGTTGAAAAACTATTCCCAAATTTGCCATTCTCAAAATAACTAGTTTCTGGTATTTGAGGCCTACTTAAAATCTATCCCAAAAAGGATATCTTACATTGAAGGTGCCGATAGTGTCATTCAGAAAAACCTAAGACACACGCTACCGTGCAGATAGAAGTCTGATTCTGTGATTAAACCTATACCTGTCACACAGGGCAAAAAAAAAAAGGCCTCACATTTCTATTCAACCAAATCTGTACTGTTTTAGCTGTTCAAGTTATTTGTAGTGACCGTAAAAGCACATTTTTTTTTCTGGGTTGAAAAACTATTCCCAAATTTGCCATTCTCAAAATAACTAGTTTCTGGTATTTGAGGCCTACTTGAAATCTATCCCAAAAAGGATATCTTACATTGAAGGTGCCGATAGTGTCATTCAGAAAAACCTAAGACACACGCTACCGTGCAGATAGAAGTCTGATTCTGTGATTAAACCTATACCTGTCACACAGTGCAAAAAAAAAAACAGGCCTCACATTTCTATTCAAACAAATCTGTACTGTTTTAGCTGTTCAAGTTATTTGTAGTGACCGTAAAAGCACATTTTTTTTTCTGGGTTGAAAAACTATTCCCAAATTTGCCATTCTCAAAATAACTAGTTTCCGGTATTTGAGGCCTACTTGAAATCTATCCCAAAAAGGATATCTTACATTGAAGGTGCCGATAGTGTCATTCAGAAAAACCTAAGACACACGCTACCGTGCAGATAGAAGTCTGATTCTGTGATTAAACCTATACCTGTCACACAGCGCAAAAAAAAAACAGGCCTCACATTTCTATTCAACCAAATCTGTACTGTTTTAGCTGTTCAAGTTATTTGTAGTGACCGTAAAAGCACATTTTTTTTTCTGGGTTGAAAAACTATTTCCAAATTTGCCATTCTCAAAATAACTAGTTTCTGGTATTTGAGGCCTACTTTAAATCTATCACAAAAAGGATATCTTACATTGAAGGTGCCGATAGTGTCATTCAGAAAAACCTAAGACACACGCTACCGTGCAGATAGAAGTCTGATTCTGTGATTAAACCTATACCTGTCACACAGGGCAAAAAAAAAAAGGCCTCACATTTCTATTCAACCAAATCTGTACTGTTTTAGCTGTTCAAGTTATTTGTAGTGACCGTAAAAGCACATTTTTTTTTCTGGGTTGAAAAACTATTCCCAAATTTGCCATTCTCAAAATAACTAGTTTCTGGTATTTGAGGCCTACTTGAAATCTATCCCAAAAAGGATATCTTACATTGAAGGTGCCGATAGTGTCATTCAGAAAAACCTAAGACACACGCTACCGTGCAGATAGAAGTCTGATTCTGTGATTAAACCTATACCTGTCACACAGGGCAAAAAAAAAAGGCCTCACATTTCTATTCAACCAAATCTGTACTGTTTTAGCTGTTCAAGTTATTTGTAGTGACCGTAAAAGCACATTTTTTTTTCTGGGTTGAAAAACTATTCCCAAATTTGCCATTCTCAAAATAACTAGTTTCCGGTATTTGAGGCCTACTTAAAATCTATCCCAAAAAGGATATCTTACATTGAAGGTGCCGATAGTGTCATTCAGAAAAACCTAAGACACACACTACCGTGCAGATAGAAGTCTGATTCTGTGATTAAACCTATACCTGTCACACAGCGCAAAAAAAAAACAGGCCTCACATTTCTATTCAACCAAATCTGTACTGTTTTAGCTGTTCAAGTTATTTGTAGTGACCGTAAAAGCACTTTTTTTTTTCTGGGTTGAAAAACTATTCCCAAATTTGCCATTCTCAAAATAACTAGTTTCTGGTATTTGAGGCCTACTTGAAATCTATCCCAAAAAGGATATCTTACATTGAAGGTGCCGATAGTGTCATTCAGAAAAACCTAAGACACACGCTACCGTGCAGATAGAAGTCTGATTCTGTGATTAAACCTATACCTGTCACACAGCTCAAAAAAAACAGGCCTCACATTTCTATTCAACCAAATCTGTACTGTTTTAGCTGTTCAAGTTATTTGTAGTGACCGTAAAAGCACATTTTTTTTTCTGGGTTGAAAAACTATTCCCAAATTTGCCATTCTCAAAATAACTAGTTTCTGGTATTTGAGGCCTACTTGAAATCTATCCCAAAAAGGATATCTTACATTGAAGGTGCCGATAGTGTCATTCAGAAAAACCTAAGACACACGCTACCGTGCAGATAGAAGTCTGATTCTGTGATTAAACCTATACCTGTCACACAGGGCAAAAAAAAAAAGGCCTCACATTTCTATTCAACCAAATCTGTACTGTTTTAGCTGTTCAAGTTATTTGTAGTGACCGTAAAAGCACATTTTTTCTTCTGGGTTGAAAAACTATTCCCAAATTTGCCATTCTCAAAATAACTAGTTTCTGGTATTTGAGGCCTACTTGAAATCTATCCCAAAAAGGATATCTTACATTGAAGGTGCCGATAGTGTCATTCAGAAAAACCTAAGACACACGCTACCGTGCAGATAGAAGTCTGATTCTGTGATTAAACCTATACCTGTCACACAGCGCAAAAAAAACAGGCCTCACATTTCTATTCAACCAAATCTGTACTGTTTTAGCTGTTCAAGTTATTTGTAGTGACCGTAAAAGCACATTTTTTTTTCTGGGTTGAAAAACTATTCCCAAATTTTCCATTCTCAAAATAACTAGTTTCTGGTATTTGAGGCCTACTTGAAATCTATCCCAAAAAGGATATCTTACATTGAAGGTGCCGATAGTGTCATTCAGAAAAACCTTAGACACACGCTACCGTGCAGATAGAAGTCTGATTCTGTGATTAAACCTATACCTGTCACACAGTGCAAAAAAAAACAGGCCTCACATTTCTATTCAAACAAATCTGTACTGTTTTAGCTGTTCAAGTTATTTGTAGTGACCGTAAAAGCATATTTTTTTTTTCTGGGTTGAAAAACTATTCCCAAATTTGCCATTCTCAAAATAACTAGTTTCTGGTATTTGAGGCCTACTTGAAATCTATCCCAAAAAGGATATCTTACATTGAAGGTGCCGATAGTGTTATTCAGAAAAACCTAAGACACACGCTACCGTGCAGATAGAAGTCTGATTCTGTGATTAAAACTATACCTGTCACACAGCGCAAAAAAAAACAGGCCTCACATTTCTATTCAACCAAATCTGTACTGTTTTAGCTGGTCAAGTTATTTGTAGTGACCGTAAAAGCACACTTTTTGTTCTGGGTTGAAAAACTATTCCCAAATTTCCCATTCTCAAAATTGCGGTGAACGGGAACAATGAGGAAAACATCTAATAAGGGACGTGGACGCGGACGTGGACATGGTCGCGGTGGTGTTAGTGGACCCTCTGGTGCTGGGAGAGGACGTGGCCGTTCTGCCACACCCACACGTCCTAGTGAACCAACTACCTCTGGTCCCAGTAGCCAGCAGAATTTACAGCGATATTTGGTGGGGCCCAATGCCGTTCTAAGGATGGTAAGGCCTGAGCAGTTACAGGCATTAGTCAATTGGGTGGCCGACAGTGGATCCAGCACGTTCACATTATCTCCCACCCAGTCTTCTGCAGAAAGCGCACAGATGGCGCATGAAAACCAAGCCCATCGGTCTGTCACATCACCCCCATGCATATCAGGGAAACTGTCTGAGCCTCAAGTTATGCAGCAGTCTCTTATGCTGTTTGAAGACTCTGCTGCCAGGTTTTCCCAAGGGCATCCACCTAGCCCTTCCCCAGGGGTGGAAGAGATAGAATGCACTAACGCACAACCACTTATTTTTCCTGATGATGAGGACATGGGAATACCACCTCAGCACGTCTCTGATGATGACGAAACACAGGTGCCAACTGCTGCGTCTTTCTGCAGTGTGCAGACTGAACAAGAGGTCAGGGGTTAAGACTGGGTGGAAGACGATGCAGGGGACGATGAGGTCCTAGACCCCACATGGAATGAAGGTCGTGCCACTGACTTTCAGAGTTCGGAGGAAGAGGCAGTGGTGAGACCGAGCCAACAGCGTGCTGGGACCGAGCACCCCAAAGGCAGCTTCAAGGAGTTCCCTGGCATGGCACTTCTTCAAACAATGTGCTGACGACAAGACCCGAGTGGTTTGCACGCTGTGCCATCAGAGCCTGAAGCGAGGCATTAACGTTCTGAACCTTAGCACAACCTGCATGACCAGGCACCTGCATGCAAAGCATGAACTGCAGTTGAGTAAACACCTTAAAAACAAGGAACTCACTCAGGCTCCCCCTGCTACCTCTTCTGCTGCTGCCGCCGCCTCGGCCTCTTCCTCCGCCTCTGGAGGAACGTTGGCACCTGCCGCCCAGCAAACATGGGATGTACCACCAACACCACCACCTGCGTCACCAAGCATCTCAACCATGTCACACGGCAGCGTTCAGCTCTCCATCTCACAAACATTTGAGAGAAAGCGTAAATTACCACCTAGCCACCCTCGATCCCTGGCCCTGAATGCCAGCATTTCTAAACTACTGGCCTATGAAATGCTGTCATTTAGGCTGGTGGACACAGACAGCTTCAAACAGCTCATGTCGCTTGCTGTCCCACAGTATGTTGTTCCCAGCCGGCACTACTTCTCCAAGAGAGCCGTGCCTTCCCTGCACAACCAAGTGTCGGATAAAATCAAGTGTGCACTGCGCAACGCCATCTGTGGCAAGGTCCACCTAACCACAGATACGTGGACCAGTAAGCACGGCCAGGGACGCTATATCTCCCTAACTGCACACTGGGTAAATGTAGTGGCGGCTGGGCCCCAGGCGGAGAGCTGTTTGGCGCACGTCCTTCCGCCGCCAAGGATCGCAGGGCAACATTCTTTGCCTCCTGTCTCCTCCTCCTCCTACTCAGCTTCCTCCTCCTCTTCTTCCACCTGCTCATCCAGTCAGCCACACACCTTCACCACCAACTTCAGCACAGCCCGGGGTAAACGTCAGCAGGCCGTTCTGAAACTCATATGTTTGGGGGACAGGCCCCACACCGCACAGGAGTTGTGGCGGGGTATAGAACAACAGACCGACGAGTGGTTTCTGCCGGTGAGCCTCAAGCCCGGCCTGGTGGTGTGCGATAATGGGCGAAATCTCGTTGCAGCTCTGGGACTAGCCGGTTTGACGCACATCCCTTGCCTGGCGCATGTGCTGAATTTGGTGGTGCAGAAGTTCATTCGCAACTGCCCCGACATGTCAGAGCTGCTGCATAAAGTGCGGGCCGTCTGTTCGCGCTTCCAGCGTTCACACCCTGCCGCTGCTCGTCTGTCTGCGCTACAGCGTAACTTCGGCCTTCCCGCTCACCGCCTCATATGCGACGTGCCCATCAGGTGGAACTCCACCTTGCACATGCTGGACAGACTGTGCGAGCAGCAGCAGGCCATAGTTGGGTTTCAGCTGCAGCACGCACGGGTCAGTCGCACTGCGGAACAGCACCACTTCACCACCAATGACTGGGCCTCCATGCGAGACCTGTGTGCCCTGTTGCGCTGTTTCGAGTACTCCACCAACATGGCCAGTGGCGGTGACGCCGTTATCAGCGTTACAATACCTTCTATGTCTCCTTGAGAAAACACTTAGGGCGATGATGGAAGAGGAGGTGGCCCAGGAGGAAGAGGAGGAAGAGGGGTCTTTTTTTTGCACTTTCAGGCCAGTCTCTTCGAAGTGACTCAGAGGGAGGTTTTTTGCAACAGCAGAGGCCAGGTACAAATGTGGCCAGACAGGGCCCACTACTGGAGGACGAGGATGAGGTAAAGGAGGATGAAGCATGTTCACAGCGGGGTGGCACCCAAAGCAGCTCGGGCCCATCACTGGTGCGTGGCTGGGGGGAAACACAGGACGATGACGATATGCCTCCCACAGAGGACAGCTTGTCCTTACCTCTGGGCAGCCTGGCACACATGAGCGACTACATGCTGCAGTGCCTGTGCAACGACAGCAGAGTTGCCCACATTTTAACGTGTGCGGACTACTGGGTTGCCACCCTGCTGGATCCCCGATACAAAGACAATGTGCCCACCTTACTTCCTACACTGGAGCGTGATAGGAAGATGCGCGAGTACAAGCGCACGTTGGTAGACGCGCTACTGAGAGCATTCCCAAATGTCACAGGGGAACCAGTGGAAGCCCAAGGCGAAGGCAGAGGAGGAGCAAGAGGTCGCCAACGCAGCTGTGTCACTGCCAGCTCCTCTGAGGGCAGGGTTAGCATGGCAGAGATGTGGAAAAGTTTTGTCACCACGCCACAGCTTACTGCACCACCACCTGATACGGAACGTGTTAGCAGGAGGCAACATTTCACTAACATGGTGGAACAGTACCTGTGCACACCCCTCCACGTACTGACTGATGGTTCGGCCCCATTCAACTTCTGGGTCTCCAAATTGTCCACGTGGCCAGAGCTAGCCTTTTATGCCTTGGAGGTGCTGGCCTGCCCGGCGGCCAGCGTTTTGTCTGAACGTGTATTCAGCACGGCAGGGGGCGTCATTACAGACAAACGCAGCCGCCTCTCTACAGCCAATGTGGACAAGCTGACGTTCATAAAAATGAACCAGGCATGGATCCCACAGGACCTGTCCATCCCTTGTGCAGATTAGATATTAACTACCTCCCCTTAACAATATATTATTCTACTCCAGGGCACTTCCTCATTCAATACTATTTTTAATTTCATTTTACCATTATATTGCGGGGCAACCCAAAGTTGAATGAACCTCTCCTCTGTCTGGGTGCCGGGGCCTAAATGTGTGACAGTGGCCTGTTCCAGTGGTGGGTGACGTGAAGCCTGATTCTCTGCTATGACATGAAGACAGATTCTGTGCTGACATAAGGCCAGATTCTCTGTTACGGGACCTCTCTCCTCTGCCTGGGTGCCTGGGCCTAAATGTGTGACAGTGGCCTGTTCCAGTGGTGGCTGACGTGAAGCCTGATTCTCTGCTATGACATAAAGACAGATTCTGTGCTGACATAAGGCCAGATTCTCTGTTACGGGACCTCTCTCCTCTGCCTGGGTGCCTGGGCCTAAATGTGTGACAGTGGCCTGTTCCAGTGGTGGGTGACGTGAAGCCTGATTCTCTGCTATGACATGAAGACTGATTCTGCGCTGACATAAGGCCAGATTCTCTGTTACGGGACCTCTCTCCTCTGCCTGGGTGCCTGGGCCTAAATGTGTGACAGTGGCCTGTTCCAGTGGTGGGTGACGTGAAGCCTGATTCTCTGCTATGACATGAAGACAGATTCTGTGCTGACATAAGGCCAGATTCTCTGTTACGGGACCTCTCTCCTCTGCCTGGGTGCCTGGGCCTAAATGTGTGACAGTGGCCTGTTCCAGTGGTGGGTGACGTGAAGCCTGATTCTCTGCTATGACATGAAGACTGATTCTGCGCTGACATAAGGCCAGATTCTCTGTTACGGGACCTCTCTCCTCTGCCTGGGTGCCTGGGCCTAAATGTGTGACAGTGGCCTGTTCCAGTGGTGGGTGACGTGAAGCCTGATTCTCTGCTATGACATGAAGACTGATTCTGCGCTGACATAAGGCCAGATTCTCTGTTACGGGACCTCTCTCCTCTGCCTGGGTGCCTGGGCCTAAATGTGTGACAGTGGCCTGTTCCAGTGGTGGCTGACGTGAAGCCTGATTCTCTGCTATGACATGAAGACAGATTCTGTGCTGACATAAGGCCAGATTCTCTGTTACGGGACCTCTCTCCTCTGCCTGGGTGCCTGGGCCTAAATGTGTGACAGTGGCCTGTTCCAGTGGTGGGTGACGTGAAGCCTGATTCTCTGCTATGACATGAAGACTGATTCTGCGCTGACATAAGGCCAGATTCTCTGTTACGGGACCTCTCTCCTCTGCCTGGGTGCCTGGGCCTAAATGTGTGACAGTGGCCTGTTCCAGTGGTGGGTGACGTGAAGCCTGATTCTCTGCTATGACATGAAGACTGATTCTGCGCTGACATAAGGCCAGATTCTCTGTTACGGGACCTCTCTCCTCTGCCTGGGTGCCTGGGCCTAAATGTGTGACAGTGGCCTGTTCCAGTGGTGGGTGACGTGAAGCCTGATTCTCTGCTATGACATGAAGACTGATTCTGCGCTGACATAAGGCCAGATTCTCTGTTACGGGACCTCTCTCCTCTGTCTGGGTGCCGGGGCCTAAATATGTGACAGTGGCCTGTTCCAGTGGTGGGTGACGTGAAGCCTGATTCTCTGCTATGACATGAAGACAGATTCTGTGCTGACATAAGGCCAGATTCTCTGTTACGGGACCTCTCTCCTCTGCCTGGGTGCCTGGGCCTAAATGTGTGACAGTGGCCTGTTCCAGTGGTGGGTGACGTGAAGCCTGATTCTTTGCTATGACATGAAGACTGATTCTCCGCTGACATAAGGCCAGATTCTCTGTTACGGGACCTCTCTCCTCTGCCTGGGTGCCTGGGCCTAAATGTGTGACAGTGGCCTGTTCCAGTGGTGGGTGACGTGAAGCCTGATTCTCTGCTATGACATGAAGACAGATTCTGTTCTGACATAAGGCCAGATTCTCTGTTACGGGACCTCTCTCCTCTGCCTGGGTGCCTGGGCCTAAATGTGTGACAGTGGCCTGTTCCAGTGGTGGGTGACGTGACGCCTGATTCTCTGCTATGACATGAAGACAGATTCTGTGCTGACATAAGGCCAGATTCTCTGTTACGGGACCTCTCTCCTCTTCCTGGGTGCCTGGGCCTAAATGTGTGACAGTGGCCTGTTCCAGTGGTGGGTGACGTGAAGCCTGATTCTCTGCTATGACATGAAGACTGATTCTGCGCTGACATAAGGCCAGATTCTCTGTTACGGGACCTCTCTCCTCTGCCTGGGTGCCTGGGCCTAAATGTGTGACAGTGGCCTGTTCCAGTGGTGGGTGACGTGAAGCCTGATTCTCTGCTATGACATGAAGACTGATTCTGCTCTTACATAAGGCCAGATTCTCTGTTACGGGACCTCTCTCCTCTGCCTGGGTGCCTGGGCCTAAATGTGTGACAGTGGCCTGTTCCAGTGGTGGGTGACGTGAAGCCTGATTCTCTGCTATGACATGAAGACAGATTCTGTGCTGACATAAGGCCAGATTCTCTGTTACGGGACCTCTCTCCTCTGCCTGGGTGCCTGGGCCTAAATGTGTGACAGTGGCCTGTTCCAGTGGTGGGTGAAGTGAAGCCTGATTCTCTGCTATGACATGAAGACTAATTCTGCGCTGACATAAGGCCAGATTCTCTGTTACGGGACCTCTCTCCTCTGCCTGGGTGCCTGGGCCTAAATGTGTGACAGTGGCCTGTTCCAGTGGTGGGTGACGTGAAGCCTGATTCTCTGCTATGACATGGAGACAGATTCTGTGCTGACATAAGGCCAGATTCTCTGTTACGGGACCTCTCTCCTCTGCCTGGGTGCCTGGGCCTAAATGTGTGACAGTGGCCTGTTCCAGTGGTGGGTGACGTGAAGCCTGATTCTCTGCTATGACATGAAGACAGATTCTGTGCTGACATAAGGCCAGATTCTCTGTTACGGGACCTCTCTCCTCTGCCTGGGTGCCTGGGCCTAAATGTGTGACAGTGGCCTGTTCCAGTGGTGGGTGAAGTGAAGCCTGATTCTCTGCTATGACATGAAGACAGATTCTGTGCTGACATAAGGCCAGATTCTCTGTTACGGGACCTCTCTCCTCTGTCTGGGTGCCGGTGCCTAAATATGTGACAGTGGCCTGTTCCAGTGGTGGGTGACATGAAGCCAGATACTCTGCTATGGCATGAAGAGACTGATTCTCTGCTGACATGAAGCCAGATTCTTTGCTATGGCATGAAGAGACCTCTGTCCAATTGATATTGGTTCATTTTTATTTTTTTTATTTTTATTTTAATTAATTTCCCTATCCACATTTGTTTGCAGGGGATTTACCTACATGTTGCTGCCTTTTGCAGCCCTCTAGCTCTTTCCTGAGCTGTTTTACAGCCTTTTTAGTGCCCAAAAGTTCGGGTCCCCATTGACTTCAATGGGGTTCGGGTTCGGGACGAATATTGGTTCGGGTTCGGATCCCGAACTCGAACATTTCCGGGAATTTCGGCCGATCTTCTCGAACCCGAACATCCAGGTGTTCGCTCAACTCTACACAAGACCTGTCCATCCCTTGTGCAGATTAGACATTTATAACTACCTCCCCTTAACCATATATTATTGTACTCCAGGGCACTTCCTCACTCAATCCTTTTTTTATTTTCATTTTACCATTATATTGCGGGGCAACCCAAAGTTGAATGAACCTCTCCTCTGTCTGGGTGCCGGGGCCTAAAAATATCTGAAAGTGGCCTGTTCCAGTGTTGGGTGACATGAAGCCTGATTCTCTGCTATGACATGAAGCCTGATTCTCTGCTATGGGACCTCTCTCCTCTGTCTGGGTGCCGAGGCCTAAAAATATCTGACAATGGCCTGTTCCAGTGGTGGGTGACATGAAGCCTGATTCTCTGCTATGACATGAAGCCTGATTCTCTGCTATAGGACCTCTCTCCTCTGTCTGGGTGCCGGGGCCTAAAAATATCTGACAATGGCCTGTTCCAGTGGTGGGTGACACGAAGCCTGATTCTCTGCTATGACATGAAGCCTGATTCTCTGCTATGGGACCTCTCTCCTCTGTCTGGGTGCCGGGGCCTAAAAATATCTGACAATGGCCTGTTCCAGTGGTGGGTGACATGAAGCCTGATTCTCTGCTATGATATGAAGCCTGATTCTCTGCTATGGGACCTCTTTCCTCTGTCTGGGTGCCGGGGCCTAAATATCTGACAATGGCCTGTTCCAGTGTTGGGTGACGTGAAGCCTGATTCTCTGCTATGCCATGAAGCCTGATTCTCTGCTATGACTTGAAGCCTGATTCTCTGCTATGACTTGAAGCCTGATTCTCTGCTATGACATTAAGCCTGATTCTCTGCTATGGGACCTATCTCCTCTGTCTGGGTGCCGGGGCCTAAATATCTGACAATGGCCTGTTCCAGTGGTGGGTGACGTGAAGCCTGATTCTCTGCTATGACATGAAGCCTGATTCTCTGCTATGACATGAAGCCTGATTCTCTGCTATGGGACCTCTCTCCTCTGTCTGGGTGCCGGGGCCTAAAAATATCTGACAATGGCCTGTTCCAGTGGTGGGTGACGTGAAGCCTGATTCTCTCCTATGTCATGAAGCCTGATTCTCTGCTATGACTTGAAGCCTGATTCTCTGCTATGACATGAAGCCTGATTCTCTGCTATGGGACCTCTCTCCTCTGTCTGGGTGCCGGGGCCTAAATATCTGACAATGGCCTGTTCCAGTGGTGGGTGACGTGAAGCCTGATTCTCTGCTATGCCATGAAGCCTGATTCTCTGCTATGACTTGAAGCCTGATTCTCTGCTATGACATGAAGCCTGATTCTCTGCTATGGGACCATTCTCCTCTCTCTGGGTGCCGGGGCCTAAATATCTGACAATGGCCTGTTCCAGTGGTGGGTGACGTGAAGCCTGATTCTCTGCTATGACATGAAGCCTGATTCTCTGCTATGAGACCTTTCTCCTCTGTCTGGGTGCCGGGGCCTAAAAATATCTGACAGTGGCCTGTTCCAGTGGTGGGTGACGTGAAGCTTGATTCTCTGCTATGACATGAAGCCTGATTCTCTGCTATGACTTGAAGCCTGATTCTCTGCTATGACATGAAGCCTGATTCTCTGCTATGGGACCTCTCTCCTCTGTCTGGGTGCCGGGGCCTAAATATCTGACAATGGCCTGTTCCAGTGGTGGGTGACGTGAAGCCTGATTCTCTGCTATGACATGAAGCCTGATTCTCTGCCATGAGACCTCTCTCCAATTGATATTGGTTCATTTTAATTTATTTTATTTTTATTTTAATTCATTTCCCTATCCACATTTGTTTGCAGGGGATTTACCTACATTTTGCTGCCTTTTGCAGCCCTCTAGCCCTTTCCTGGGCTATTTTACAGCCTTTTTAGTGCCGAAAAGTTCGGGTCCCCATTGACTTCAATGGGGTTTGGGTTCGGGCGAAGTTCGGGTTGAGTTCGGATCCCGAACCCGAACATTTCCGGGAAGTTCGGCCGAACTTCTCGAACCCGAACATCCAGGTGTTCGCTCAACTCTAGTAACCAGTCATTACAGAAAAAAACGCCTCACATGGCTGTCTGAACAGAGACCAAAAGGGAATAGGAGTTGCAGAAGTTGTTCCTTCTGCAGCTTTAATTCCCAATTGCAAGTGATCTCTGTTGCAGGGATAGTACATAAAGTTTTTCCACTTATTACCTGCCGCAGCAAATTTGTGGTTTATATTATTTTATGTAGATGCGGATGCTTCTACATCGGAAAAACCATATGCTGTTTATTTGAAAGATTCCACGAACACTTAAATTCCCTAAAAACAGGGAAGGGGGTCCCGCGGTTAATAGATCATGTGAACAGGGCACATAACGGAAATCCCAGCGTATTAACCTTTGCCGGTCTTGAAATAGTTAATCGCACTGAGAGAGGTGGTGATAGGGAGAGGGAGCTTCTGAGAAGAGAAACGAGGTGGATCCTACGCACAGACGCAATGGGTCCTTTGGGATTAAATGAAAAAATAGATATGAGTGTATTTCTGTAATGAAGCATTCTTGTATTAATTGTATTTACGTACTTATATTGTTTTTATTGGTTATGTATTTGCACATGCACTTTACACCAGTGAAGAGGTCCCGCCTTCGATTAACAATCCCTGTCGTTCGTTGTTGAACCTCAGGTGTTGACTAAGTAAGCAATTACTGCGATGATGCGGCTTCCTGTGCACACTTATAGGTGCCGTGACCCCTGTCAATGGTGGAAAGCCAGAAGAAGCGCATACACGCGTGAAACGGCTGTTGCTTGATGCTGTGTTTGCACCCCATGCACCCCCCCTCCTGCTTTGGATTAAAGCATACCTTTCTACAAATTGGTGAGTGCCGCTTGTTTTGTTTCTCTCCTTTGAAGATTATTCTGTATAATGTATGCAGTAATATGTGACCCCCACCACCACTGTATAGTGTATATAGAGATGTGTGACCCTCTGTATACTGTATGCAGTGATATATGACCCCCACCACCACCATCATTGTACACTGTATGTAGAGATGTGTGACCCCTTGCACCGGAGGATCTCATTATTATCATAATACACAGTGTACAGGGAAGGGGGTGTCTCTATATACAGTGTACAGGTAGGACACATACAACTATATACTGTTTATAAGGTACTAATGGTAATTTGTGACCCCCTTTATACTGTATATACAGATTTGTGACCCCCTGTACATTGTATATACAGATATGAGACCCCCCTGTGCACTGTATACAGAGATGTCTGACTACACTCATTTCTCTTTTTCCCCAGGTGAAGGGTAATCATATATTCATAGATGATTTCTAGGCTGTCAGCTGGGAGAAAGTCGTGTGATGATAGACAGGATGCTCCTTGCTATGTGAGCAGATTAGGCTACTTTCACACTACCGTTCAGAGTGGATCCGTCTGGGGTCTGCCCAGACGGATCCGCTCATATAATGCAGACTTGGGATCCGTTCAGGACGGATCCGTCTGCATTATATTGTAGAAAAAATTCTAAGTCTGAAAGTCGCTTCAGACGGATCCGTCCAGACTTTACATTGAAAGTCAATGGGGGACGGATCCGTTTGAAAATTGAGCCATACTGTGTCAACTTCAAATGGATCCGTCCCCATTGACTTACATTGTAAGTCTGGATGGATCCGCTTGCCTCCGCACGGCCAGACGGACACCCGAATGCTGCAAGCAGCGTTCAGGTGTCCGCTTGCTGAGCGGAGGCTGAACGCTTCCAGACTGATGCATTCTGAGTGGATCCGCGTCCACTCAGAATGCATTAGGGCAATATGGATGCGTTCGGGGCGCTTGTGAGCCCCTTCAAACGGAGCTCACAAGCGGACACCTGAACGCTAGTGTAAAAGTAGCCTTAATTTGTACTTCTGGCTTCATTTGAGTCCGAAAACTGATGAAAATGAACATAAATTTGTTGAGGAGACTGGTCACGCCCCCTCCTGGTCATTGTCACGCCCCCCCCTTTTTTTTTTAAAGGCACAGTTGAAAAGTCGCAAACACATAGTTTGCAACTTTTTAATGCCACATTTCAGAAACAAGGCAAATTATAAATCTCAACAAAATCACAGAAATATCGTGGCAAATATGGGGGAACTGCTCAAACCTCAAACACTGTAGCGTGTTTTTCATTGGGGGAGCAGTCCCACCGCATGTGGACCGCAGCAAACTACTATCCCCAGCAAAAAAATGCATACAATGGAGGATGTCGGCGCGGTCCACATGCACCACAAAGGCATCCTACACAAACCGAAGCATTGTGCGGATGAAAATATAATCATATAAATCACAGAAAAAAATGCACCAAACGGATATGACACCGACTATACTGGCTAGTCATAAATGCAGATATTAAAAGCTGAGACTTTTGCCAATATATTCCTGTCAGGAAAATATCGGAGCACGGTGTCATATCCGTTTGGTGCATTTTTTTCTGTGATTTATGCATTTTTTTGCTGGGGATAGTCGTTTGCTGCGGTCCACATGCGGTGGGACTGCTCCCCCAATGAAAAACATGCTACAGTGTTTGGGGTTTGAGCAGTTCCCCCATATTTGCCACAATATTTCTGTGATTTTGTTTTATATGTAGTGTATGTGCCTTTACCTGGCATTTAAACACTCCTTTGCATCTGGTAGCCTCCATCACATGGTCTGATATGGGTGTGGCTTACAGTCTGGCTTTGTTCACATTGCACTAGTTGTCCTGCTAGGCGGTTGTGTGGAAGCTTGGCTGTGAGCCTTTATTTCATCACCTTGTTCACACCATAGGTAGCTTAGTGGTAGGACCCCTTGCCATGCTGAGTGACCGTGACGTGGTGCATGATGGGCTCCGATATTTTCCTGACAGGAATATATTGGCAAGTCTCAGCTTTTGATATCTGCATTTATGACTAGAAATTATAAATCTCCCTTTCTATTCATTCTGTTCATGGCTTACATCCAGTGGCACAACTAGAAATTACTAGGCCCCACAGCAAGTTTATGAACAGGGTAACTCCCCCAACAACAAATGCGTGATACATGGTAGTGACTGTATGGGACGGGTAGTGACCTCTCTTTAATGCTGGGACTGGGGTGTTCTTCCTATTACTATGTCTGTAGTTATTCACTGATGACTGAGTTATTGATAATGTCGGAGGGGCTCTTGTCTCCATGGGAACACAGGTGGGTGGGGATGTCATAATGTAGTGTCCCACTAGGTAAATGTGGGCACTACACAAGGGTCAATTGGGCCACGTTGTTCTCCACCTCCTGTGGAACAGTGGCATTGTATTTTACATCACATTTTAATGTGTGTTGGTATGCTTTTATGTGTATTTTCCCTGTTCATCTGTGTATCAGGCCTGTTAGGGTGTAATTCCTCCTCCAAGACAGTAGAGGGAGCTAGGAAACCCTTAATATATATAGTCAGGTCCTGTTCAGGGAAAGTAGTGTAGAGTCAGAAGCAGGGCATTTTTTCTCAGAGAAAAGGTGGTGGAACTCACCCCCCTTCCCCTGGCCACGCCCCTACCCACCCCTAGGACCGCCCCCTAAAGCCGCCCCTTTAGAGAACAGGGATGCAAGTAAAATTGCCAGTCACGGTCGTGACAGCCAGGCTGATAGTGCCCACGGCCGCCGCTGCCCTAGTCCACACATGGGCAGCGCAGCCTGGCCTGGCCCGGCCCCTTCCTTCCCTGTTCCTGTTCCCCTAATTGGCCAATTCAATCTTTTTTAATTTAAAAATAAAAAATTACCTTTTTCCTTTAGTTTCCTTTTCCTGCCTGGTGCCGCTCTGCCTCCTGACTCCTGCCGACACCCACGACACTAAACTGCCGCCCGCGCCTCCAGCAGCCGCCCTGCCTGCTGGGTAGGCCTGTCAATGGAGCCGGAGGCGGGGGGTCCCGGGTCTGGGGCCGCAGACAGCAATGGAGTCGGCGTGGGGGCGGGGTTTGGGGCCACAGAATCAGCGTCTCCTCTCTCACTCTCTCCGCCGCTGTCAGTGGTCGGCGGGAGTTGGGCGGGCCTGAGCCAGTGGAGAGCCAGAGGCTGCAGGGACTGAGCAATCATGTAAACTGTAAGTAAGCAGCGGGCCGGCTGGGCCCAGTAACTAAAGGGGGGCGGGGCGAGTCGGCAGAAAATAGGTGGCGGAACGCCGTTCCGGGGCGTTCCGCCAGAAAAAAAGGCCTGGTCAGAAGTGAGTGTGGACTTTAGCTAGGCAGCAGCTGAAGTGAGCTTCTGACATGCAGCTAGACAGCCCAGGCTTCTAGTTGTCCCCAGGGGAAGAGTTACCTCCTGAAGAAACCTGCAGTTCCTTCAAAGAAAAGAGCAGAGCAGAAGTGTTTCCAGCTGAACCCCAGAGCTGAAGGGCAGAAGGATCTATCTAATGCAATGAGATATATACCTGAGGAAGTTTTCCCTAACCAAGGATAAAGCCAACAATAGGGCATACAGGCCTTGGGATAAAGACAGACAGGAGTTCTGAGGAATAGTGCACAGGATTTCTGAGGAAAGGTGCAGCCTGATCTGTAAGTGTGTTAACCCTCTGAGTATCTTGCAAGAACATTGTGCCTGCCATTATTGTATAAGCCTGCTTGAGACTGATTCTGTCATATGGAACTGAACCTAAAGAACTGTAAATAGTTAACTGCTTCAGTAAACAAAAGTTTTGGTTCACTGCAAACTGTGTAACTCACTTATTACTGCTATAAATTAGTGTGCCACCGTTACCGGCACTGGCGTCACAAACTTAATGGGATCTTGCCACCGGCACATTAAACCTGCAACACCCAGGGCACCTCACCTACCACCGGCCTGGTCCCTATATACAGAGACTGCCCCAGAGGATCCAAGTGCCAGCCTCTCCATCACTGCTGTACACCTGCCCAGGGTCTTTCCATAAACTGTGAGTAACCAAGAGCAACCCTCGTTTGCCTATTAACCGTGACCTCACCATTGCAATACCCTGCAGGGCTGCGTACTGCAATGTGACTGCTCCTCTGAAGATACTTGCTGCAGTGCATGCTGGGATTTTTACTTTCACTTTACATCTGCCCCTCCCACACAGGCTGTCTGAGGAAGCTCCTCCAGGGAAGTGTGCCATGGTGAACAGGTTAGAAAAATGACATATAGCCAGTACATTTCACATTATATAAATACTTCATGGTTTTGGCTATTGTCTGGGGCTTTTTGGATTTTTTAAACTTAGGGTGGCCAACCCCTTTAAAGGGGCGGGCACTGTGGAGGTCAATGTTAAAGGGGCGGCCACTGTGAAGGTCAATGTTAAAGTGGAGGTCAATGTAAATGGATGGCCACTTTGGAGGTCACTGTTAACCACCTCCGGACCGCTGTACGCACAGACGCGTCCTGGAGGTGGTTGATTCATTCCGCCTGGACGCATATACGCGTCATCTCGCGAGACGTGAGATTTCCTGTGAACGCGCGCACACAGGCGCGCGCGCTCACAGGAACGGAAGGTAAGAGAGTTGATCTCCAGCCTGCCAGCGGCGATCGTTCGCTGGCAGGCTGGAGATGTGTTTTTTTTAACCCCTAACAGGTATATTAGACGCTGTTTTGATAACAGCGTCTAATATACCTGCTACCTGGTCCTCTGGTGGTCCCCTTTGTTTGGATCGACCACCAGAGGACACAGGTAGCTCAGTAAAGTAGCACCAAGCACCACTACACTACACTACACCCCCCCCCGTCACTTATTAACCCCTTATTAGCCCCTGATCACCCCTGATCACCCCATATAGACTCCCTGATCACCCCCCTGTCATTGATCACCCCCCTGTCATTGATCACCCCCCTGTCATTGATCACCCCCCTGTAAAGCTCCATTCAGACGTCCGCATGATTTTTACGGATCCACTGATAGATGGATCGGATCCGCAAAACGCATCCAGACGTCTGAATGAAGCCTTACAGGGGCGTGATCAATGACTGTGGTGATCACCCCATATAGACTCCCTGATCACCCCCCTGTCATTGATTACCCCCCTGTCATTGATCAACCCCCTGTAAAGCTCCATTCAGACGTCCGCATGATTTTTACGGATGCACTGATAGATGGATCGGATCCGCAAAACGCATCCGGACGTCTGAATGAAGCCTTACAGGGGCGTGATCAATGACTGTGGTGATCACCCCATATAGACTCCCTGATCACCCCCCTGTAAAGCTCCATTCAGATGTCCGCATGATTTTTACGGATGCACTGATAGATGGATCGGATCCGCAAAACGCATCCGGACGTCTGAATGAAGCCTTACAGGGGCGTGATCAATGACTGTGGTGATCACCCCATATAGACTCCCTGATCACCCCCCTGTAAAGCTCCATTCAGATGTCCGCATGATTTTTACGGATGCACTGATAGATGGATCGGATCCGCAAAACGCATCCGGACGTCTGAATGAAGCCTTACAGGGGCGTGATCAATGACTGTGGTGATCACCCCATATAGACTCCCTGATCACCCCCCTGTAAAGCTCCATTCAGATGTCCGCATGATTTTTACGGATGCACTGATAGATGGATCGGATCCGCAAAACGCATCCGGACGTCTGAATGAAGCCTTACAGGGGCGTGATCAATGACTGTGGTGATCACCCCATATAGACTCCCTGATCACCCCCCTGTCATTGATTACCCCCCCTGTCATTGATTACCCCCCTGTAAAGCTCCATTCAGACGTCCGCATGATTTTTACAGATCCACTGATAGATGGATCGGATCCGCAAACTGCATCCGGACGTCTGAATGAAGTCTTACAGGGGCGTGATCAATGACTGTGGTGATCACCCCATATAGACTCCCTGATCACCCCCCTGTCATTGATCACCCCCCCTGTCATTGATCACCCCCCCTGTCATTGATCACCCCCCCTGTCATTGATCACCCCTCTGTAAGGCTCCAGACATTTTTTTGGCCCAAGTTAGCGGAATTATTATTTTTTTTTTCTTACAAAGTCTCATATTCCACTAACTTGTGTCAAAAAATAAAATCTCACATGAACTCACCATACCCCTCACGGAATCCAAATGCGTAAAATTTTTTAGACATTTATATTCCAGACTTCTTCTCACGCTTTAGGGCCCCTAGAATGCCAGGGCAGTATAAATACCCCACATGTGACCCCATTTCGGAAAGAAGACACCCCCAGGTATTCCGTGAGGGGCATATTGAGTCCATGAAAGATTGAAATTTTTGTCCCAAGTTAGCGGAACGGGAGACTTTGTGAGAAAAAAATAAAAAATATCAATTTCCGCTAATTTGTGCCAAAAAAAAAAAAATTCTATGAACTCGCCATGCCCCTCATTGAATACCTTGGGGTGTCTTCTTTCCAAAATGGGGTCACATGTGGGGTATTTATACTGCCCTGGCATTCTAGGGGCCCCAAAGCGTGAGAAGAAGTCTGGTATCCAAATGTCTAAAAATGCCCTCCTAAAAGGAATTTGGGCACCTTTGCGCATCTAGGCTGCAAAAAAGTGTCACACATCTGGTATCGCCGTACTCAGGAGAAGTTGGGGAATGTGTTTTGGGGTGTCATTTTACATATACCCATGCTGGGTGAGAGAAATATCTTGGTCAAATGCCAACTTTGTATAAAAAAATGGGAAAAGTTGTCTTTTGTCAAGATATTTCTCTCACCCAGCATGGGTATATGTAAAATGACACCCCAAAACACATTCCCCAACTTCTCCTGAGTACGGAGATACCAGATGTGTGACACTTTTTTGCAGCCTAGGTGGGCAAAGGGGCCCATATTCCAAAGAGCACCTTTAGGATTTCACAGGTCATTTACCTACTTACCACACATTAGGGCCCCTGGCATTCTAGGGGCCCAAATGTGTGGTAAGGAGTTTGAAATCAAATTCTGTAAAAAATGACCTGTGAAATCCGAAAGGTGCTCTTTGGAATATGGGCCCCTTTGCCCACCTAGGCTGCAAAAAAGTGTCACACATCTGGTATCTCCGTACTCAGGAGAAGTTGGGGAATGTGTTTTGGGGTGTCATTTTACATATACCCATGCTGGGTGAGAGAAATATCTTGGCAAAAGACAACTTTTCCCATTTTTTTATACAAAGTTAGCATTTGACCAAGATATTTCTCTCACCCAGCATGGGTATATATAAAATGACACCCCAAAACACATTCCCTACCTTCTTCTGAGTACGGAGATACCAGATGTGTGACACTTTTTTGCAGCCTAGGTGGGCAAAGGGGCCCATATTCCAAAGAGCACCTTTCGGATTTCACTCGTCATTTTTTACAGAATTTGATTTCAAACTCCTTACCACACATTTGGGCCCCTAGAATGCCAGGGCAGTATAACCACCCCACAAGTGACCCCATTTTGGAAAGAAGAGACCCCAAGGTATTTCGTGATGGGCATAGTGAGTTCATAGAAGTTTTTATTTTTTGTCACAAGTTAGTGGAATATGAGACTTTGTAAGAAAAAAAAAAAATAAATCATCATTTTCCGCTAACTTGTGACAAAAAATAAAAAGTTCTATGAACTCACTATGCCCATCAGCGAATACCTTAGGGTGTGTACTTTCCAAAATGGGGTCATTTGTGGGGTGTTTGTACTGTCTGGGCATTGTAGAACCTCAGGAAACATGACAGGTGCTCAGAAAGTCAGAGCTGCTTCAAAAAGCGGAAATTCACATTTTTGTACCATAGTTTATAAACGCTATAACTTTTACCCAAACCATTTTTTTTTTACCCAAACATTTTTTTTTTATCAAAGACATGTAGAACAATAAATTTAGAGCAAAATTTATATATGGATGTCGTTTTTTTTGCAAAATTTTACAACTGAAAGTGAAAAATGTCATTTTTTTGCAAAAAAATCGTTAAATTTCGATTAATAACAAAAAAAGTAAAAATGTCAGCAGCAATGAAATACCACCAAATGAAAGCTCTATTAGTGAGAAGAAAAGGAGGTAAAATTCATTTGGGTGGTAAGTTGCATGACCGAGCAATAAATGGTAAAAGTAGTGTAGGTCAGAAGTGTAAAAAGTGGCCTGGTCTTTCAGAGTGTTTAAGCACTGGGGGCTGAGGTGGTTAAAGAGGCGGGCACTGTGGAGGTTACAGTTAACCCCTTAGGGACCGGGTTCATTTTCACCTTAAAGGGGTATTCTCATCTTGCTACTTTATTCTCAATTGCTGCCAGCTAGCTGTTCACTTCCTGGTTTTTCTGCAGCTAAGGCTGGCCGGGTTTAGGCAGCTAGAGTGAAGGCCGGCCACACCTCCTTATGACATCACACTGAGAGCTGAGTCATGTGTGCTCATTCATGTGAAAAGTATGACTCATCAGTCTGGCAGCCTGCAGTGTCTGTGAGGGGAATGGTCACTCAGAGATCCATGTGAAGTGAGCTCAGTGTACAGTAACATGTGGCTTTTCTGCAGTTTTACACATAAAATCTCTGTCTGATCTTTTACAAACCCATTCTGTGCATCAAAAACTATAATTCCATATTATACATTAGCCCAAAAGCTTGACCATCCCCCACCCCCCCAGCACTGATGCAGATTTGTTTCCATTACAGCTGTATTCCAGTTGTATATAAACCTTACCAGGGCTGTCTTTACCAAGGGGCAAAAGGGGCAGCTGCCCCGGGCCCAGTTGCTCCTGGGGGGCCCAAGGCAGCTGCCTCTTAAGCCCTGCTAGCCACTGCCCCGGGTGTCAGGCTGTCGGCTACACAGGGGGTGCTGCCATGCCATGCCTGCCGGCACTGAGTCCAGCCAGCGTACTGTGAGAGCTCAGCTGTGATCTTGGACCTTAGATGACATCATCACCATGTGACCAGTAACCTAGCAATATTACTGGTCACGTGGCTATGAGGTCATCACAGGTCCTACCAGGAGTGTTACAGGAGAAGTTTGCCTTAACTGTGGAGCTTTTTTTGTGAAGATTACATCAGAAAAAGGTGACAGGGGCTGTTATGCTAATATACTGTAAACTACTGTATAGTGGGGGGCCTGTATAGTGTGGGGGGCTGTATACTGTATAGTGCTATACTGCTGTACTGTATAGTGTGGGGTGCTGTATCATGTATAGTTTGGGGTGCTGTATACGGTGAGGTGCTATACTGCTCTACTGTATACTGTGGGATGCTTTATACTGTGGGCTGCTATACTGCTCTACTATATACTGTGGGGTACTGTATAGTGTGGGGTGCTATACTGCATACTGTGTGGTGCTGTATACTATAGGGTGCTATACTGCATACTGTGGGGTGCTGGGGTGCACTGTAACACTAGGGTGAGCCGAGCCCTGGTCTCCTTCCTGCAGAGCGGTGTCCACTTCCAGCCTGAGCCCAGCTACCCAGAGCACTGATCCTGAGCCGCTGGAGTCTTCAGAACTGGAAGTATTTACAGTCATTCACTGTACTCTACCAGATGTGTGGATTTTTTGTGTGTTGTGGTGGAGGGTGTGATTGCCTGCTAAGGTGTGGGAAGGCGGGATCCAGGGGGCCCAAGTAAATTTTTGCCCATGGTCCAATCAATATTAAAGACGGCCCTGAACCTTACACTATGTATCTTTATAGATGCATATACAGCTCAGCTACATATGTCTTCTCCAGTCCCCTAACATCACTTTGGCTGAATGGCTTCCTATACAGCCCTACTACATCTTTATTCTACTCCCCCACTAGCACTGTGTCTGAAAAGCTTCATATACAGCTCTACTACATTTGTCTGTTTATCTCTTCAACCAGCACTGTGTCAGAACACCCGCATATTCAGCTCTGCTACATCTGTTTCTCTTTCACCAGCATTGATGCTGACCTGCCACATATACAGCTCTGCTACATCTGTTATCTTCAACCAGCACTGTGTCAGAACACCCACATATTCAGCTCTGCTACATCTGTTTCCTCCATCTGTCCCCAAGTGCCTCCATCTGTCCCATATAGCCGCCCATTAGCCTCATATAGCAGCCCATTAGCCTCATATAGCCACCCATCTGCCGCCCATTAGCCTCATATAGCCGCCCATCTGCCCCCAAAGCCGCCCATTAGCCTCATATAGCCACCCATCTGCCCCCAAAGCCGCCCATATAGCCTCATATAGCTGCCCATATAGCCGCCCATATAGCCTCCATCTGCCCCAAAAGTGACTCCATCTGCCCCCAATCGCATATATAACAAATACTCACCCCGCTGCCTCTCCCAAGCCATCCGCACTCGTCTCTTCCTTCCACAAACTGATCGGCCAGCCGCGTATGCGCAGATCTATTTTCAACGCAGCTCAAAGGAAAATAGATCTGCGCATGCGCGGCCGGCCGGAGACGTGCGCGAACGAGAAGAATTGCGGCCGCCACTAGATCACCATGGAATGATGTGCGTAGGCGCGGACCATGGATGCGGCCGGCGAGCGGTGGCCGTATCCATGGGCAGCGACTATAAACAATGCTATATGATTTTTCAATTTTATTCAAAACCTATAGGATTTAGAAAAAGGATTATATTTAGGAAAATCCTCAGGTGGGTGGGGGAGGGGGATGAAACATGATTACCCAGATGATAATACCCCTTTAATACTTTTTTCATTTTTTTTTTTTTACTCAGACCAACTTGGTTCTTGAAGATCCAGTGGGTCTGATGCCTCTATAATACACTGCAGTACACTATATAGTGTACTGCAGTGTATTTTCTATTACACTTAGCCTGGTCAGGCTCCTTTCTTCCCAGCAAGAGCCTGATCAGGCTTAGGCCGGCTTGTTCCGCGGCCAAGAGCGGTCCATGGTATGGCGGGGGAGGGGGCGCGCATTAGTCTAGCATGTAGCGGAGCTGTGTGTGTACAGGGTGCATGCAGCAGTGTAGCATCATGCTACACTGCTACATGCACCCTGTACACACAGCTCTGCTACATGCTGTAGCAGAGCAGGAAGTCTGGTAGGGACTCAGTGACACGATTCTTTTAACTAATAAACTCTCAGACAATTATCTGAGTCCCTGCAATAACTATAGCCACTACATCACAGTCTGCTCCACTGCATTCACTGCAGCAGAGCTGTGTTTGCCAGGAGCAAGTCCCTCCTGACCTTCGGTTCACTTGAGAGCTGACTCAGCAAGTGAACCGAAGATTCAATGAGCTGAGCACTTGCTTCTGCCGGCTCAGGAAGTGAACCGAAGATCTGATTCATGAATCTGTTCTTTTGAGTGAACTGATTCAAATGAACCGATTCATGAAAAAGATCCGAACTTTCTATCTCTACTGCATACAGAGCAGGCGCGGCTCTGTTTTTGAAGCGGCAACGCTTTGGGCATGCGCGGCATTGGGCGGCGTGCGCGCTCATGTGATGACTGAGCGGCAGGCAAGAAGAAAGAAGAGGAGCTTATGCGCAAGCGTGGCCCAGGAACTCGCTCCAGAGGAGGTGGACGTTTCTAGGGGAGACCAAATCAAACACTGGGGTACAATCCACAATATTTGACCTAGAAAGGTAGAAATTTTATAATAGTTTATATTGGCAAAAATGATCATTGGCACATACTTAATGAAATAAAGTATGATCATTAAGATGAGAATACCCCTTTAAGGACCAGGCCATTTTTAGCAAATCTGACCAGTGTCACTTTAAGTGGTGATAACTTTAAAACGCTTTGACTTATCCAGGCCATTCTGAGATAGATTTTTTTCATCACATATTGTACTTCATGACACTGGTAAAATGGAGTAAAAAAAATCATTTTTATTTATAAAAAAATACAAAATTTACCCAAAATTTAGAAAAATTTGCAAACTTTTTCTCTACTTCTATAATACATAGTAATACCTCCAAAAATAGTTATTATTTTACATTCCCCATATGTCTACTTCATGTTTTGATCATTTTGGGAATGACATTTTATTTTTTGGGGATGTTACAAGGCTTAGAAGTTTAGAAGCAAATCTTAAAATTTTTCTGAAATTTTCAAAAACCCACTTTTTAAGGACCAGTTCAGGTCTGAAGTCACTTTGTGAGGCTTACATAATAGAAACCACCCAAATTCTAGAAACTACACCCCTCAAGGTATTCAAAACTGGTTTTACAAACGTCGTTAACCCTTTAGGTGTTCCACAAGAGTTATTGGCAAATGGAGATGAAGTTTAAGAATTGCAATTTTTTTGAAACATTTTCCATTTTAATCCATTTTTTTCAGTAACAAAGCAATCGTTAACAGCCAAACAAAACTCAATATTTATTGCCCCGATTCTGTAGTTTGCAGAAACACCCCATATGTGGCCGTAAACTACTGTGCGGGCACACGGTAGGGCGTAGAGTGAAAGGTGCGCCGTGTGGTTTTTGGAAGGTAGATTTTGCTGGACTGGTTTATTTACACCATGTCCCACTTGAAGCCCCCTTGATGCACCCCAAGAGTAGAAACTCCATAAAAGTGACCCCATTTTGGAAACTACGGGATAAGGTGGCAGTTTTGTTGGGACTATTTTTAGGGTACATGTGATTTTTGGTTGCTCTATATTACATTTTTGTGAGGCAAGGTTACCAAAAATAGAAATTTCATCTCCATTTACCATAAACTGTTGAGGAACATCTAAAGAGTTAATAAAGTTGTATAATCAGTTTTGAATACCTTGAGGGGTGTAGTTTCTTAGATGGGGTCACTATTATGGAGTTTCTACTCCTGGGGTGCATCAGGGGTTCTTCAAATGGGACATGGTGCCCAAAAAAAAGGCCATCAAAATCTTCCTTCCAGAAACCATACGGCGTTCCTTTCCTTCTGCACCCTGCCGTTTAGTCATACAGCATTTTACGACCACATATGGTGTTTCTGTAAACTGCAGACTCAGGGTAATAAATATTAAGTTTTGTTTGGCTGTTAACCCTTGCTTTGTTACTGGAAAAAACTGTTTAAGATGGAACATTTGCTAAAAAATAGCTATTTTGGCACAGTTTTTATTAGATTTTTTTTGACCGTGTTCATCTGAGGGGTTAGGTCATGGGGAATTTTCATAAAGAAGATTCTTACGGATGCGGCAATACCTAATATGTCTACTTTTTTAAATTTATTTAGGTTTTACATTATATTATCCTTTTATAAGCAAAAAAAAAACATCTTAGTATCTCCATAGTCTAAGAGTCAGTTTTTCTTTTTTTTTTAGACAATTCTCTTAGGTAGGGGCTCATTTTTTGTGGGATGTGAGGACGGTTTTATTGGCACTATTTTGAGGGGCATATGACTTTTTGTTCGCTTGCTATTACACTATTTGCGAAGTAAGGTGACCAAAAAATACCTTTTTTTTTTTTTTTTTTTTTAACAGTGTTCATCTGAGGGGTTAGTTCATGGGGTATTTTTATAGAGCAGATTCTTACGGACGCGGCGATACCTAATATGTAAACTTTTTTTATTTATTAGTTTTACAAAATAATATTTTTGTTTTAGTGTCTGAGAACCATAGTTTTTTTTTTTTTCCCGATTGTCAGTGGCTAAATTGGGGAAGGGGAATATAAATTTAGTACTCCATGGAAGTGTGGTACTCCCTGAAGCAAGATACTACTCCCAGACACCCGATTTAGGGTGATGCAATCAAAAACTTTTTTTTCCCCCACTAACTTTACCTGAATATCCCTGCCTAACCTGTCCCTAACCTTTCCCTAAATACCTTGGGGAAGGGGGTGCTGGGCACAGATGGGGGTGCTGGGGTGCTGGCTCTGATTTTCCATGCAACGCTCCTCTCCCCTCGGCTCCCGGACACAAAATGAGGAGGAGAGGAGTGCTGTAGTAATTTGAATGGCCCAGCCCGCCCCTGCAACCAATCAGAGCCGATCCTGTAACGTGATGTCGCAATCACCTCTCAGGATCGCAGGATGGTGATTGGTCACCATCCTATTCCGATCACCATCCTTTTCCGGGTTATTTGGTCCCCAGAGACCCGAATAACCCGGAAACGCAGCAAACCGCAGGTCTGAATTGACCTGTGATTTGCGCCGATCGCCGACATGGGGGGGTCACAAGACCCCCCCCGGCGCATTGTCCCAGGGTGCCTGCTCAATTATTTGAGCAGGCACCCAGTTCTGATCATCGCCCAACGCGCGGCAGTGATCGGAACTAAACATGACGTACCGGTACGTCATGTGTCCTTAAGTACCGGGACCTCATGGCGTGCCGGTACATCATGTGTCGGGAATAGGTTAAAGGGGTGAGCACTGTGAAGGTCACTGTTAAAGGGGCAGCTACTATAAAGGTCACTGTAAAGGGGTGGACAATGTTAAAGGGGTTGGCACTGTGGAGGTCACTGTTAAAGGGGCAGGTACTGTGGTAATCACCGTATAAAGGGGCGGGTTCTGTGGAGGTCACTGTTAAAGGGGCGGGCACTATTAAAAGGACGGTCAATTTGGAGGTCACTGTTAAAGGGGCGTGCACTGTGGAGGTCAATATTAAAGGGGTGGGCACTGTTAAAGGGGCATGCCTGTAGAGGTCACTGTTAAAGGGGCAGGAACTATGTAGGTCACTGTTAAAGATGCGTTCACTGTTAAAGGTGCAAACACTGTGGAGGTCACTGTTAAAGGCGCGGGCACTGTGGAGGTCAATGTTAAAGAAACGGCCACTGTGGAGGTCACAGTTAAAGGGGCGGGAACTAAGGAAGTCACTGTTAAAGGGGCAGGCACTGTGAAGGTCAATGTTAAAGGGGTAGCCACTATGAAGGTCACTGTAAAGGGGTGGTCAATATTAAAAGGGCATGCTCTGTAGAGGTCAATGTTAAAAGGGTAGCCACTATGAAGGTCACTGTTAAAGGGGCAGACACTGTGGAGATCACTATTAAAGGGACAAACACTGTAGAGATCACTGTTAAAGAGGTGAGCACTGTAGAGGTCATTGTTAAAGGGGCAACCACTATTGAGGTCAATGGTAAAGGGGCGGCCACTATGGAGGTCACTGTTAAAGGGTCAGGCACTGTGGAGATTACTGTTAAAGGGGTGGGCACTGTGGAGGTCATTGTTAAAGGGGCAGGTACTGTAGAGGTCACTGTTATAGGGGAAACTGTTTATCTATTTACGACACACGGAAACATAAAATGAAATAGTTTAAATAAACCCGTGCGACGCCGGGACCTTCTGCTAGTCTCCTCTATATATAAAAATTTGTTTGTCTGTCTCTGGTCACACATAAAGAACATCTAGACAATCAAACAACTGGACCGATCTTCACCAAATTTGGCATACTGTACAGGTACATCAGCTGTCCCGGAAGGTTTTAGACCGGGTCTCAGCTCTCTAAGACGTACCGTTCCTGAGAGATTCCCCAAAAATTACCTGCATTAGCCAATAGAAGCCAGAAATAGTTGTTGAGTGGACACCTGGATGTTCGGTTTCGACTGGTTCAGCTGAACTTGGCAAAAAAGTTTGAGTTCGGACTCTAACTTGACCCGAATATGACCCCGAACGCGAAGCGCATTGAAGTCAATGGGGACCTGAACTTTGGAGCAGTAAATTGGCTCTAAAAAAGTCATGGAAAGGGCTAGAGGGCAGCAGAATGTGGTTAAGAGCATGGCAAGTGCTCTGCAAAAAAAAATGTGGATAGGGAAATGACTTAAAATAACATAAAATATGTAAAAATAAAAAATTATAATCTTGATCTAGGAGGAGGAGGTCCATATGGAGTGGGAGGTTGAGGAGGCGGTGGATGTGGCTGTGTAGGTGGAAGCAGTGTTTTGTTCTTTATTTTATTTTTTTGTTTAAATTTGGGTAGACCCAAAACATTGGGAAATATAAAAAATAAAACAAAGAGAAAGTGCGCTGGAGTACAACAATGGCTGGGTGAGGTCGGTATTCATGTCTGTTCTGCACAAGGTACGGAGAAGTCCTGTGGTATCCCTGCCTGGTTAATTTTAATGAATGTTAGCTTGTCCACATTGGCTGTGGACAGGCGGCTGCACTTGTCTGTGATAACCCCCTCCTGCCATGCTAAACAAACGTTCAGACAATACACTAGCTGCAGGGCAGGCCAACACTTCCAAGGTGTAAAGGGCAAGCTCAGGCCATGTGCCCAATTTGGAGACCCAGAAGTTGAAGGGGCCAGACCCATCAGTCAATACGTGTAGGCGTGTGCACACATACTGCTTCATCATGTTGCTGAAATGCTGCCTCCTGCTAAGATGTTCCATATCAGCTGGTGGTGCTGGTTGTTTTGGTGTGCTGACAAAACTTTTCCACATTTCGGCCATGCTAACCCTACCTTCTGAGGTGCTGGCGGTGCCCCAGCTGCTTTGGCAACCTCTTCCTCAGCTTTCGCCTTGTGCTTCCACTGAGCCCCCGCTGTCAGACGTTTTTGCTAAATTGTGTTCCCTGTCAGCAATGCAGAGCAGGTTTTTTTTTACCGGCAAAAATGGGTTAATGTCAACCATCAATGTAACCGACAAATTTTAGAAATTTAGGTCCCTGTCATCTATGTAGAGCAGGAGTTTGTATACGGCAAAAATGGTAAAATGTCACCAGAGAATGTAACAGACGATTTTTAGAAATTTACGTCCCTGTCACCTATGCAGAGCAGGGGTTTATTCACCACAAAAAATGTAAAATGTCACCCAAGAATGTAACAGACGCTTTTGCACCCTGCTCCCTCTTTTGCTGTACTGGTGCCTCTGTGCGACCACCACCTCTTCCTCCGAACTACACAGGTCACTCGCATGACCTTGATTCCATGTGGGGTCGAGGACCTCATCGTCCTTCACATCATCTTCCACACACTCTTTACCCCTGCCCTCCTTGTCGGTCTGCAGACTGCAGAAAGCCGCAGCAGTTGGCACCTGTGTTTCGTCATCATCCAAGACGTGCTGCGGTGGTCTTCCCATGTCCTCATGCTGAAACATAAGTGTTTGGGCATCAGTGCACTTAATCTCTTCCACTTCTGGGGCAGGGCTATGTGCATTGCCCACGGAAACCTTGCCAGCAGAGTCATCAAAAAGCATAAGAGACTGCTGCATGACTTGGGGCTCAGACTGCTTGCCTGATTTGCAAGGGGGTGAGTTGAAAAACAGAAGGCCATGGGCTGTAGGTGCCAACTCTGAGCTTTCAGCAGGGGACTGGGTGGCTGAAAATGTGAAGGAACTGGAGGCACTGTTAGCCACCCAATCTACTATCGCCTGTACTTGTTCTGGCCTCACCATTCGTAGAGACGCATTCAGGCCTACCAAATAATGCTGAAGGTTCTGTCGCCTACTCGCACCTGAGGAAGGTGTTTCAGTTGAGCGTGTAGCTTGCACAGATCAACCACGCCCTCTACCTGCAACAGGAACTCCAGCAGCACCACGACCAGGGCCATGTCCCTTTTTTGACACTCTCCTCATTCTTTGCGTTCACCCACGAAACGAACAGATGTTTTATGTCAGGCGACAATGTAACCGCCAATAGTCAACAATTAAGTTCACTGTTCAAATGTTTTTTTCAAGGAGACATAGAAGTGGCATAGTAACGCTGAGAACAGCGTCATCAGCACTGGCCATGTTGGTGGAGTACTCGAAACAGCGCAACAAGGCACACAGGTCTCTCATGGAGTCCCACTCATTGGTGGTGAAGTGGTGTTGTTCCGCAGAGCGACTCACCCGTGCATGCTGCAGCTGAAACTCCACCATCGCACAGTCTGGCCAGCAGTTGCAAGGTGGAGTTCCACCTTGTGGGCACGTTGCATATGAGGCGGGAAGGCTGAAGTTACGCTGCAGTGCGGACAGGCGAGCAGCAGCAGGGTGAGAACGCCAAAAGCGCGCACAGACGGCCCGCACTTTTTGCAGCAGCTCTGACATATTGGGGTAATTTTTCAGGAATTTCTGCACCACCAAATTCAGCACATACGCCAGGCAAGGGATGTGCGTCAAACTGGCTAGGCCCAGAGCTGCTACGAGATTTCGCCCATTATCGCACACCACCAGGCCGGGCTTGAGGCTCACTGGCGCCAACTATTCATCGATCTGTTGTAACATGCCTGTCCACAGCTCCTGCGCGGTGTGGGGTTTGTCCTCCAAACAGAAGTTTCAAAACTGCCTGCTGTCGTTTCCCCCTTGCTGTGCTGAAGTTGGTGGTGAAGGTGTTACGCTGACCGGATGAGGAGGAAGCGGAGTAGGAGGATGAAGCAACAGGAGGCAAAGAGAAACGCCCTGCAATCCTCGTGGTGGAAGGACATGCGCCAAATTGCTATCCGCCTCAGGCCCAGCCGCCACTGCATTTACCCAGTGTGCTGTTAGGGAGATATAACGTCCCTGACCGTGCTTACTGGTCCGCGTATCCGTAGTTATGTGGACCTTGCCACAGATGGCGTTGCGCAGTACACACCTGATTTTGTCCCCCACTTGGTTGGGAAGGGGTGGCTTGCCTGGAAAAGTTGTGGCGGCTGGGCACAACGTACTGTGGGACAGCCACCACCATCAGATTCTTAAAACTATCCATGTCCACCAGACGGAATGCAGCATTTCAAAGGCCAGGAATTTGGAAATGTTGGCATTCAGGGCCAGGGATCGCGGGTGGGTATGGGGGTACTTCCTCTTTCGCTACAGTGTTTGGGAGATAGACAGCTAAACTCTTCCATGGGACATTGTGGAGATGCTTGGTGACAGAGGTGGTGGCGTTGCTGCCACATCCTCTGCTTGTGGGGTGGCAGGTGCCACTGTCACTCCAGAGGGGGATGAAGAGGCTGAGACTGCAGCAGAAGAGGAAGCAGGAGGAGCCAGAGACCTTTCTTGGTTTTTGAGGTGTCTACTCCACTGCAGCTCGTGCTTTGCACTTAGATGCCTGGTCATGCAGGTTTTGCTCAGGTTTAGAATGTTTATGCCTCGCTTCAGGCTCTGATTGCACAGCGTGCAAACCACTCGTGTCTTGTCGTCAGCACATTGTCTGAAGAACTGCTATGCCAGGGAACCCCTTGGAGCTGGCTTTGTTGTGCTTGTTCCCTTGGTGTGGTGGGCAGTAGCAGGCGTACTGTCTAGGGGACGGCCGCTTAGCTTTAGCACCCTGCTCCCTCTTTTGCTGTGCTGGTGGCTCTGTGCGACCACCGCCTCTTCCTCTGAACTACACAGGTCATTCGCATGACATTGATTCCATGTGGGGTCGAGGACCTCATCGTCCTCCACATCATCTTCCACCCAGTCTTCACCCCTGCCCTCCTTGTCTGTCTGGACACTGCAGAAAGCCGCAGCAGTTGGAACCTGTGTTTCGTCATCATCCGGGATGTGCTGCGGTGGTCCTCCCATGTACTCATCCTGAAACATAAGTGGTTGGGCATCGGTGCACTCAATCTCTTCCACTTTTGGGGCAGGGCTATGTGGGAAACCCATCCAGCAGAGTCATCAAAAAGCATAAGAGACTGCTGCATGACTTGGGGTTTAGACTGCTTGCCTGATTTGCAAGTGGGTTAGGTGCAAGCAGAGGTGTAGCTAAAAGCTCATGGGCCCTAGTGCAAGAGTTCAGCTTGGGCCCCCCTTCTCTCAGTGCTTATTGGAAAGGGGAAGGGGAGCACGTAGCCTTCCTGCTGCCTGAGGCAAACATTGAAAGGGCACCCCCTCATGCCAAATTTGTGACCTAACCCCTTCCCTCCAGTCAGAGGTGTAAATTGACCAGCATGCACTTTCTATAATGCCAGTGTCTTATGTGGCACAAGGGTCTTTGGGCCGCTCAGGCTCCTGGCCCGGTAGCGACTGCTACCTCTGCACCCCCTATAGCTACGCCCCTGGGTGAAAGACTGATGGCCATGGGCTGCAGGTGCCAACTCTGATCTTTCAGCAGGGGACTGGGTGGGAGACAATGTGAAGGAACTGGAGACACTGTACTTGCTCTGACCTCACCATTCGTAGAGCCGCATTAGTCCCGAACAAATAACGCTGAAGGATCTGTCGCCTACTCGCACATGAGGAAGGTGTTTCACTTGTGTTTGTAGCTGACACAGATCAACCAGATCCTCTCCCTGCAACAGGAGCTCCACCAACACCAGCAGCACCACGACCAGGGCCACGTCCCTTATTTGACGCTCTTCTCATTTTTTGCTATCACCCACCGAAGTAAAAGATGTTTTTATTTATTTAAGTTCCTTGTGAACAATGCAGAGCAGGGGGTTTTTGACAGCCAAAATGGGTTAATGTCACATAACAATGGAACAGATGAATTTTAGAAATATAGGTCCCTGTCACCTATGCAGAGCAGGATTTTTTTGATGGGGAAAAATGGGTTAATGTCCCCCAACAATGGAAGACACCTTTTTTTTCAACTTATTGCCCGGTCTGCTATGCAGTCCAGGCAGCAAAGGTACTTTATTGACAACAAAAAAAGTTTTCTCGCACACAATGAAACAGATTTAACTGTATTTCTTTAACTACTAGAAATGCAGCACAGGGCAAAAAGGTACTTTATTGCCCCCCAAAAAGTTTATTATTTTTCTTTATCCTAAATGAAACAGATGGATTTAACTGAGATTATATTTCATTCTCACAAATGAAGCACAGGGATTTTTACATACAAAATTGTGGATATTTCACCCCTACAATTGAACAAAAATATAACAGCGGAATTTACTGGTTTTATTTGACTGACAGGAATGCAGCGTAGGCCGCAAAAGTACTTTCTAACAACAAAAATTTGAATTTTTCAACAAAAAATGCAACTGCAGTATTTGGCGCTTTATTGGACTGTCAGAAATGCAGCACAGGGCAAAAACGCACTTTATTGCCCCCAAAAAAGTATTTTTTTTTTAACCCTAAATAAAACAGATGGATTTAACTGAGATTATATTTTACTCTCATAAATGAAGCACAGGTTTTGTTTTTTTTACATAAAAAATGGTGGGTATGTCACCCGTACAATGGAACTGATGGATTTGCTGAATTTATGTGCCTGCCTGTCACATGTGCAGGCCTCAGAGGTACTTTACACCCAAAAATGGAAATTTGAAGACAAAAAGGTAACAGCTGTATTTACTGGTTTTATTTGACTGACAGGAAAGCAGCGTAGGACGCAAATTTACTTTGTAGCAACAACAATTTGAATTTTTCAACAAAAAATTTAACTGCAGTATTTGGCTTATTTGGATTATGTGGCTGGAGGTATATTAGATGGTCATTGGATATCAATTTTACTGCAGGCCAGTGTAGTACAGGCACCAAATATTAGGCATTCACCGTACAGAAAAAAACAAATGATTATTTGGCTGGAGGTACATTAGGCATTCACCGTATAACAATTTTACTGTTGGCCAGTTAGATTACAGGCCCCAAAAAATTATGCATTCAGCGTACAGAAAAGTTCAAGTAATTATGTGGCTGGAGGTATTTTAGACGGTCATTGGATATAAATTTTACTGCAGGCCAATGGACTATAGGCCACAAATATTAGGCATTCACCATACAGAAAAGAACAAGTGATTATGTGGCTGGAGGTACATTAGGTGGTCACCGTCTAACAATTTTACTGTTGACAAGATAGATTACAGGCCCCAAAAAATTATGCATTTAACGTACAGAAAAGATCAAATAATTATGTGGCTGGAGGTATATTAGACGGTCATTGGATGTTAATTTTACTGCAGGCCAGTGGACTACAGGTCCCAAATATTAGGCATTCATCGTGCAGATAAGATCAATAGAGATGTCGCGAACATAAAATTTTCCGTTCGCAAACGGGCGAACCGCCATAGACTTCAATAGGCAGGCAAATTTTAAAACCCACAGGGACTCTTTCTGGCCACAATAGTGATGGAAAAGTTGTTTCAAGGGGACTAACACCTGGACTGTGGCATGCCGGAGGGGGATCCATGGCAAAACTCCCATGGAAAATTACATAGTTGACGCAGAGTCTGGTTTTAATCCATAAAGGGCATAAATCACCTAACATTCCTAAATTGTTTGGAATAACATGCTTTAAAACATCAGGTATGATGTTGTATCGATCAGGTAGTGTAAGGGTTATGCCCGCTTCACAGTGACAGACCAAACTCCCCGTTTAACGCACCGCAAACAGTCCATTTGCAAAACCGCAAACTCCCCATTTGCACAAGGTTGGATACCAAGCTAGCCATGTCCCGTTCCTTGTCCTCACTGATGTCATTGAAGGTCTCTTCCTCCACCCAGCCACATACAACACCAAGGGTCCCCGAAAGGTGACAACAAGCCCCCTGGAACGCCTGCTGTGGTTGGTCTTCCACCTCCTCAAAGCCACCTTCCTCCTCTGACTCCTCTTCTTCAGATTCCTCTCTCTGCGTTATTATAAGGTGTGTTAATTAGTACTATTCCTATCAGTTTAATCCCTGTTACGTCCCCTATCAGGGGACGTGTATATGAAATCGATTTTAGGAACGGGGAGATGGAAAAAGATGCTTGGTCGGTCCTCCTACTTCAAATTTGGGGCACTGCGCGTGCAATCTAATGTGCCACCAGATAGTTGTGGTGTGTTATGTTGTTCTATTCTTATCAGTTTAATCCCGGTTACGTCCCCTATCAGGGGAAATGTATGGAATATATTTTATAGACAACCGCAAAGAGTTGTCAATAGTTGACACACTCATGACATAAATTTTATACCTCTATACATCAATCTTGGTGTAGTTATGACTGTGCTTGTGCGCACGTTTGGGAGATTGCAGGCGATGGGGGTTTTACAAAGCCTATGGTCATGCTGAGGTAGTTCAGTGACAGTTAAGTGACCCAGAAAACAATGATTCTGCAGTGTGGGCCCATTGTTGGCCTAGTAGGCTTTAATGATCACCTTAGATTATCACAAAGAAAATTAATGTTTTTTCTATGCAAAATTATCCAGCCGATCGCTTTTGGTCTGTTCACAATGAAGCAACGACCTTATCATCTAGGGTGTGCCAACATTGCCATTGCCAACACACTCATAGAGGTGGTCGCTTCATTGTGATACGCAAGCCCCTTCACCACGACAAGGTAACGATCACGAAGGGGAATTGACACATGTATGTGCCTTTTTTTGGTTTGGTTTTTGAAGCCACAGTGCAGCACCAGAGGCCAGAAAAATAAGGCATGTACACATGCCTGAAAAATTTGGTATTGTTGCAGCCTCTACTGTAGCAGCGGCCAGAAAAATTGATATTTGTTTCCCAGGCAGAAAGTGCCCTAAAACATTGCAGCTTGAACCCTAGTTGGTGGCGGATAAGTCACGCAAGTCATCCGGCATTCAGAGATAAAATACCGCAGCGTGTGCCCCATTTTTAGCCCAAAGCAGCTCATCTCATCAGGCCTTCTTTAGTCTAATGTATCGCCAACTGTCAGTCCCTTCGGGATCCATCCCTCATTCATCTTAATAAAGGTGAGGTAATCTAGACTTTTTTTGACCTAGGCGACTTCTCTTCTCAGTGACAATACCTCCTGCTGCACTGAAGGTCCTTTCTGACAGGACACTTGAAGCGGGGCAGGCCAGAGGTTCTATCGCAAATTGGGATAGCTCAGGCCACAGGTCAAGCCTGCACACCCAGTAGTCAAGGGGCTCATCGCTCCTCAGAGTGTCGATATCTGCAGTTAAGGCGAGGTAGCCTGCTACCTGTCGGTTGAGTCATTCTCTGAGGGTGGACCCCGAAGGGCTGTGGCGATGCGTATGCCTTAAAAAGCTCTGCATGTCCTCCATCAACAACACGTCTGTAAAGCGTCCTGTCCTTGCCGGCGTGGTCGTGGGAGGAGGAGGATTACTTTCACCTCTTCCCCTGTTAGATTCCAGTTGTGCTGTGTAAAGCATACTTTTTAACTTGTTTTGGAACTGCTGCATCCTTTCCCACTTGCAGTAATTCGGTAACATTTCAGGCACTTTCTGCTTATACCGGGGTCTAGTGGCCACCCAGTACAGGTCGTTCTCCTTCAGCCTTGAGTGATCTCACTGAAGGTATGTTCTTCCCCCCCCAGCCACGTACAACACCACAGGTACCAGATAGGTGACAACGAGCACCCTGGGATGCCTGTTGTGATTGGTCTTCCTCCTCCTCCTCAAAGCCACATTCCTCCTCTGACTCCTCTTCCTCACACTCCTCTTCCAGCATTGCCGCAGGTCCAGCAAGCGATGCTGATAAGGCTGTTTCTGGTGGTGATGGTGACCACAACTCTACCTCTTCCTCATCACGCTCATCTACGGCCTGATCCAGCACTCTTCGCAGGGCACACTCCAGGAAGAAAACAAATGGTATGATGTCGCTGATGGTGCCTTCAGTGCGACTGACTAGGTTTGTCACCTCCTCAAAAGGACGCATGAGCCTACAGGCATTGCGCATGAGCGTCCAGTAACGTGGTAAAAAAATTCCCAGCTCCGCAGAGGCTGTCCTAGCACCTGGGTTATACAAATACTCGTTAACGGCTTTTTCTTGTTGGAGCAGGCGGTCGAACATTAGGAGTGTTGAATTCCAACGTGTCGGGCTGTCGCAAATCAAGCGCCTCACTGGCATGTTTCGCCGCTGGATATCTGAAAAGTGCGCCATGGCCGTGTAGGAACGCCTGAAATGGCCACACACCTTCCTGGCCTGCTTCAGGACGTCCTGTAAGCCTGGGTACTTATGCACAAAGCGTTGTACGATCAGATTACACACATGTGCCATGCACGGCACATGTGTCAACTTGCCCAAATTCAATGCCGCCAACAAATTGCTTCCATTGTCACACACCACTTTGCCGATCTCCAGTTGGTGCGGAGTCAGCCACTGATCCACCTGTGCGTTCAGGGCGGACAGGAGTGCTGGTCCGGTGTGACTCTTTGCTTTCAGGAAAGTCAACCCCAAGACGGCGTGACACTGCCGTATCCGGGATGTGGAATAGCCCCTGGGGGGGTGCCGTTGATGTGGAGCCAGACGCAGCAGCAGAAGAGGACTCAGCCAAGGAGGTTATGGAAGAGGATGGAGTAGGAGGAGTAGAGGAGGTGGCAGCAGGCCTGCCTGCAAGTCGTGGCGGTGTCACCAATTCCATGCTTGTCAGCCGTCAGCAGGTTGACCCAATGCGCAGTGTAGGTGATATACCTGCCCTGACCGTGCTTTGCAGACCAGGTATCAGTGGTCAGATGGACCCTTGCCCCAACACTGTATGCCAGAGATGCCATGACTTCCTTTTGCACAATCGAGTACAGGTTGGGGATTGCCTTTTTGTGCAAAGAAATTTCGGCCGGGTACCTTCCACTGCAGTGTCCCAACAGCTACAAACTTTTGAAACGCCTCAGACTCCACCAGCTTGTATGGTAAAAGCTGGCGGGCTAAGAGTTCAGACAAGCCAGCTGTCAGACGCCGGGCTAGGGGGTGACTTTGTGACATTGGCTTCTTACGCTCAAACATGTCCTTGACAGACACCTGACTGTGGGCAGATGAGTAGGAACTGCTCAAGGCGAGAGACGGAGTGGCAGATGGTTGAGAGGGGGCAAGGAGGACAGCAGTGGTTGACGTGGCTGAAGACCAGGAGGAGGATGGCGGCTTTGAGTTTGTGTGCTGCTTGTACTCATGTGTTGATCCCATAGGTGTTTGTGATGTGCGATCATGTGCCTTCGCAAAGCAGTTGTACCGAGGTGGGTGTTGGACTTCCCACGACTCAGTTTCTTTTGGCACAGGTTGCAAATGGCATCGCTGTTGTCAGAGGCAGACACACAAAAAAAATGCCACACTGCTGAGCTCTGCAATGACAGCATTCTGGTGGTGGCAACAGCAAGCATTGATTGGCGTGCTGTCTGGCTGACCCCGGGTGCCGATGCATGCTGTCTGACTGTGCCACTAGCTCCTTGCGATGACCTCCCCCTGCTTCCAACTCGTCTCCTCATCCTCTGTCTCCCCATCTAAACTTTCCTCCTGTTCTTCTTCTCTTCTAGCGGGCACCCACGTGACATCCACAGACACATCATTATCATCAACCGCTTCACTTGTATCTGACAACTCAGCAAAGGAAGCAGCAGCGGGTACAACATCATCATCACAACGTACGTCCATGTGTGTAATGCTGCCTGACTGAGACAGATATCCCTGTGATCTACATCCTCTGACAATAATGGTTGCGCATCACTCATTTCTTCCAACTGATGTGTAAATAACTCCTCTGACCAAGTGAAGCGGCTGTGGTGCTAGTGTTGGTGGCGGCAGGCGGGCGAGTGGTAACTTGAGAGGTGCCCGAAGCTAAGCTGGAGGAGCATGGTGCGTCAAGGTTCCGAGCGGAAGCTGTAGAAGATTGGGTGTCCTGTGTTAGCCAGTCAACTATGTCCTCAGAACTTTTCGAGTTCAGGGTACATGGCCTCTGAACACTGGGCATTATTCTAGGGCCAAAGGGAATCACAGCACCACGACCACGACGGCCCCTGCGGGGTGGCCTGCCTCTGCCTGTCATTTTTTTTTTTTTGATTATTTAAGTTGTACTATGCGTGCAAGCTACTGTGACACCAGATATGAGTGGCATTGTGCACTGGCAGAAGTTGCCAGAGTAGACACTGTAGGCCTGACACACACGCTTGCAGACAACTGTGCAATACTGTCACACCAGATATGAGTTGCACTGGTGTGACACTGTGCCCTGGCAGGCCCTGAAACGCACACGTGTGAAGGAAACTGACTGCTATTATATTACAGTCAGAAAAGTTTTTTTTTTAAAATGCAAGCTATTGTGACACCAGATATGAGTGGTGGCACTAGGCAAGTGGGCACAGTATACGCTGTGAGCCTGACACACACGCTGGCAGGCAGGCAACTGCAATTAGATTACACAGGAAAAAAAAAATGCAGACTGATGTTCTAGCCCTAAAAATGACTTTTTGGGGTGCTGTCCTTACAGCAGAGATCAGGTGAGTCCTTCAGGACTGTAGTGGACACTGAATACACTAGCCTAGCTATCGATTTCCCCTTCAAATCAGCAGCAGCTACACTGTCCCTCCTCTCACTAAGAATGCAGCTTCCGAATGAATCTAAAATGGATGCTGTCCAGGAGGTGGGAGGGTCTGCTGCTGATTGGCTGGAATGTGTCTGCTGACTGTGAGGTACAGGGTCAAAGTTTACTCAATGATGACGAATAGGGTGCGGACCGAACATCGCATATGTTCGCCCGCCGCGGCGAACAAGCTATGTTCGCCGGGAACTATTCGCCGGCGAACTGTTCGGGACATCTCTAAAGATCAAGTGATTATGTGGCTAGAGGAATATTGGATGGTCATGGGATATTAATTTTACTGCAGGCCAGTGGACTACATGCCCCAAATATTAGACATTCACTGTACAGAAAAGATCAAGTGATTATTTGGCTGGAGTTACAGTAGGCGGTCACCGTATAACAATTTTACTGTTGGCCAGTTAGATTACAGGCCCCCAAAATTATGCATTCACCGTAGAGAAAAAATCAAGTAATTATGTGGCTGGAGGTATAATAGACGGTCATTGGATGTTAATTTTACTGCAGGCCAGTGGACTACAAGCCCCAAATATTAGGTATTCACTGTACAGAATTGATCAAGTGATTATGTGGCTGGAGGCATATTAGATGGTCTTTGGATATCAATTTACTGTTGGCCAGTAAGATTACAGGCTCCAAAAATTATGCATTCACCATACAGAAAAGATCAAGTGATTATGTAACTGGAGGTATATTAGACGGTCATTGGATATCAATTTTACTGCAGGCCAGTGGACTACATGCCCCAAATATTATAGGATAACTGTCATATATTATTTTTTTTTGCTAAAGTGTAGGGCAAGTGATAGGTAAAACTTTTGCAATAGACTTTATTTAGCCAAAACGTTTTTTTTGGTAGAAAACTGGCTGAAATGGCCCTTAGCAGCACTCTTCAAAAGAGCGTTGCTAAGGGCCATACGTCTCCGATTAGAAAAGACGGGCTGTGCAGCCAGACGCTATGCTTCTGCCTCCCGTGCTTTCCTGGGAGACAGAAGGCTGGGCACAGGAGTCTTAGGAGTTAAAATTACATTTATATTCCCCCTTTCTATGCAATCTAATGCTCCGTTACATTCACTGACCTGCGATCCCTGTGATAATAATTCATGAATCAACCGCCAGAAGAAGCACTGTGCGCAGTGAGCCAGTGGCTGCTTCATGAATTATTATCACAGGGATCGCAGGTCAGTGAATGTAACTGAGCATTAGATTGCATAAAAGGTAGAATATAAATGTAATTTTAACTCCTAAGACTCCTGTGCCCAGCCTTCTGTCACCCAGAAAAACACGAGGCAGAAGCACAGCGTCTGGCTGCACAGCCCGTCTTTTCTGATCGGAGCCGGATGGCCTTTAGCAACGCTCTTTTGAAGAGTCCTGCTAAGGGCCATTTAGGCCCCAGTTTTCTACCAAAAATAAACGTTTTGGCTAAATAGTCTATTGCAAAATTGTTACCCATCACTTGCCCTACACTTTAGCAAAAAAAAAATAATAAGTTATCCTTTAAGCATTCACCGTACAGGAAAGATCAAGTGATTATGTGGCTGGAGGTATACTGGATATCAATTTTACTGTTGGCCAGTTAGATTACAGGCCCCAAAAAATAGGCGTTCACCGTACAGAAAATATGTGATTATGTGGCTGGAGGCACATTAGGCGGTCACCGTATAACAATTTTAATATTGGCATTTAGATTAAAGGGCCCAAACATTATGCATTCACAGTACAGAAAAGATCAAGTGATTATGAGGCTGGAAGTATATTAGGTGGTCATTGGATATCAATTTTACTGCAGGCCAGTGTAGTACAGGCCCCAAAAATTAGGCATTCACCGTACAGAAAAAAACAAATGATTATTTGGCTGGAGGTACATTAGGCATTCACCGTATAACAATTTTACTGCTAGCCAGTTAGATTACAGGCCCCAAAAAATTATGCATTCAGTGTACAGAAAAGTTCAAGTAATTATGTGGCTGGAGGTATTTTAGACGGTCATTGGATATAAATATAACTGCAGGCCAGTGGACCACAAATATTAGACATTCACCATACAGAAAAGAACAAATGATTATGTGGCTGGAGGTATATTAGATGGTTATTGGATATCAATTTTACTGTTGGCCAGTTAGAATTAGTGATGTCCCGAACTATTCGCCGGCGAATTGTTCCCGGCAAACATAGCTTGTTCGCCGCGGCGGGCGAACATATGCGATGTTCGGTCCGCCTCCTATTCGTCATCATTGAGTAAACTTTGACCCTGTACCTAACAGTCAGCATACACATTCCAGACATTCAGCAGCAGACCCTCCCTCCCAGACCCTCCCACCTCCTGGACAGCATCCATTTTAGATTCATTCGGAAGCTGCATTCTTAGTAAGAGGAGGGACAATGCTGCTGCTGCTGATTTAATAGGGAAAGCGTTAGCTAGGGCAGTGTTCTGTGTCAACATACTCATCTGCTGTAAGGACAGCGTCCTGACAGCACCCCAAAAAGCCCTTTTTAGGGCTGGTACATCAGTCTGCTTTTTATTGGATCTACACTTTGGGCACCCTGAAACCTCAGGGTTTAAATGTGGAGTTCAGGGTGGTCTACAGGGAGTGCAGAATTATTAGGCAAGTTGTATTTTTGAGGATTAATTTTATTATTGAACAACAACCCTGTTCTCAATGAACCCAAAAAACTCATTAATATCAAAGCTGAATATTTTTGGAAGTAGTTTTTAGTTTGTTTTTAGTTTTAGCTATTTTAGGGGGATATCTGTGTGTGCAGGTGACTATTACTGTGCATAATTATTAGGCAACTTAACAAAAAACAAATATATACCCATTTCAATTATTTATTTTTACCAGTGAAACCAATATAACATCTCAACATTCACAAATATACATTTCTGACATTCAAAAACAAAACAAAAACAAATCAGTGACCAATATAGCCACCTTTCTTTGCAAGGACACTCAAAAGCCTGCCATCCATGGATTCTGTCAGTGTTTTGATCTGTTCACCATCAACATTGCGTGCAGCAGCAACCACAGCCTCCCAGACACTGTTCAGAGAGGTGTACTGTTTCCCTCCTTTTAAATCTCACATTTGATGATGGACCACAGGTTCTCAATGGGGTTCAGATCAGGTGAACAAGGAGGCCATGTCATTAGATTTTGTTCTTTTATACCCTTTCTTGCCAGCCACGCTGTGGAGTACTTGGACGCGTGTGATGGAGCATTGTCCTGCATGAAAATCATGTTTTTCTTGAAGGATGCAGACTTCTTCCTGTACCACTGCTTGAAGAAGGTGTCTTCCAGAAACTGGCAGTAGGACTGGGAGTTGAGCTTGACTCCATCCTCAACTCGAAAAGGCCCCACAAGCTCATCTTTGATGATACCAGCCCAAACCAGTACTCCACCTCCACCTTGCTGGCGTCTGAGTCGGACTGGAGCTCTCTGCCCTTTACCAATCCAGCCACGGGCCCATCCATCTGGCCCATCAAGACTCACTCTCATTTCATCAGTCCATAAAACCTTAGAAAAATCAGTCTTGAGATATTTCTTGGCCCAGTCTTGACGTTTCAGCTTGTGTGTCTTGTTCAGTGGTGGTCGTCTTTCAGCCTTTCTTACCTTGGCCATGTCTCTGAGTATTGCACACCTTGTGCTTTTGGGCACTCCAGTGATGTTGCAGCTCTGAAATATGGCCAAACTGGTGGCAAGTGGCATCTTGGCAGCTGCACGCTTGACTTTTCTCAGTTCATGGGCAGTTATTTTGCGCCTTGGTTTTTCCACACGCTTCTTGCGACCCTGTTGACTATTTTGAATGAAACGCTTGATTGTTCGATGATCACACTTCAGAAGCTTTGCAATTTTAAGAGTGCTGCATCCCTCTGCAAGATATCTCACTATTTTTGACTTTTTTGAGCCTGTCAAGTCCTTCTTTTGACCCATTTTGCCAAAGGAAAGGAAGTTGCCTAATAATTATGCACACCTAATATAGGGTGTTGATGTCATTAGACCACACCCCTTCTCATTACAGAGATGCACATCACCTAATATGCTTAATTGGTAGTAGGCTTTCGAGCCTATACAGCTTGGAGTAAGACAACATGCATAAAGAGGATGATGTGGTCAAAATACTCATTTGCCTAATAATTCTGCACGCAGTGTAATTGCTGACTATGCATGTTTTCTTTTTGGATTACGTGTATGGAAAATAACATGTGCCATTTATTAATTGGTTTACTCCTTATCTTCTCTGTTGTATACAGGATATTATTTTGACCTCATACTATGAATGGACATATTTGGTGAAGACTGGAGGAACTGTGTCGGCGATCCCCATATATATTCTTGTACTATCTTGTGTTGCTGAACAGTTTAGTGATGGTCCCTGTCTGTCTTGTGTGGCTCTAGCCCCTTTTTGGGACTGGGGTCACATCACACAGACGGACAGACAATCTTGCTTTCACCTTTTGCATATATTTTCACTCTTATAAGTTTACCGATGCATTGGATCCATGCGCTCTTGCGGTCTAGTGTGATTGATTCTTGATTTGGATTGGTCACTATATGACAGTTATGAGCAGTATGGAGCGGATGCGCCGATATATCTGGACGACAGGGCGGAGTTGGTATGATAGCCATGCCCCCCTGTCGATACGGATGTCCTGACGGTGACTGGCATTGAACCGCTGGCCCCCGACATATGGATCGACTTTTCTGCTGAACATTGCGGTATACGTTTCACTAATCAGTGATGTTTTAAGCTGGATGGGCGATAATGCTGTGTCGCGCATGCGCCCCAACGTGTTGTTCCCATAGTGGCCATCTTTGTTATGGTCTTTAATGGTATTCAGCTCCTGTACAAGTCTCGCGATAACAGATAGTGCGGCGCAAGCGCCGCTGCTGTTTCCGGACGCCAGCAGTTTCCACCATGTCGCTTCAGCCTGCATTGATCCATTCAAAGGTTTTTAATCAATTATTTTCTTCACACACTTGTTCACTGTTGCAATGATCATCAATTATGCAAGATTTGGGTATATTTCACACATCATGAATTATATTATGTATTTTTATGTATGCACCTATCCCCTATTATATTTACACTAGTCGCATGGATGAACTGAACTATTTATGATATTTTTTATATTTGTCCTATCTGTGTTTATGACAATTTGAATGGATTTGTAATTATGCTAATCACTGCCACTACTTATCTACGTCACTATGCACATGTTACTCAGCTGGACAAAGGCTCCATAGAGAGAGCTGAAATGTTGCTGCTGGTTGGGTGAATAAACCTTCCACTTTCTTCACTAATTGGAGTGCTGCCTTCGTTTTTTGCTATATATATATATATATATATATATATATATATATATATATATATATATATATATATATATATATAATAAGAAAAAAGATTGGCAGCACCGTCCTAAATGCAAACGGATGAAGGGTGCACCAGCCCAATGTGGATATAAGCCAATCCAAATAAACACAAAAATATGTAAAAATGGGCAGCACTCCAACGGATAAAAAATAGAAAAATACTTTATTTACCCATAAAGATCATGCAACGTTTCGGCTCTACACAAGAGCCTTTCTCAAGCAGTGTGTACAAACCAAATACTGAGCATATATAGTATTGTGCCAAATCATAACAATTTACATGTCAGGTGAACCCACTTCATCGCAATTAATAAATAGTCAAGATAAAAGGTGCATTACAAATATATAGGAAAAGTCTAACCCAAACAATCAGTGCTGCATAATCGTGATGCACATGATTTTACATAAAATACATTTGTGATTACAAAATATAACAAAATACATACACAACCACATAATTGATATTATTAACAGTGCCAGCTGTGATCAATTTAATAAAGTGTCAGGTGCTTACTACGCAGGTGATGCGGACGGAGAATGAAGGAGGGAGACCGGCAGTCATCCATGCTGACACGTGCGGTCCGGCGTGCCTGAATCGCCACTGCACATGTCTGTGTGACGTATATTTTATGCTTCTGAGTTTCGTTATCCTCGTCATACGGCGCATGCGCTTTCAAGCCATAGTCGGCCATCTTGGATAAGGGTGAAATCAACTCATTGATCGGCGCAAGCGCACAGAATATCAGCCAAGTCCGGTACATTACAGGATCAAGGTGGTAGTGGCATATGAACATGCCCTATAATTATAAAGGTGGCTAAGTGGGATCGGGTGAAGGCTACCACAACAGTATCGAAGTGGAGCCTCCAGCCGTGACCAAAGAGCGACTATGCATCTGCATGTGAATGCAGGGTCGCACCGCATCAGTGATCAAAACCCACCTATCACCATCCTTTAGAGAGGGTTCTCCTCATAACCACCCACCATGCATATAACAGACCATAACTGAAGAAACACAAAATTAATATATTTTTTTTGATAAACCAACAATTTCAGTACATCGTGATCGCACACCCCACGTGAATGCAGTACCAGTTCTCCTCTACTCAGACTCCGTAGCGCACCATCTACAAAGAAGAAAAAATTAAAGAAAGTGAAAAAAGAAAAATTAATGTAAAAACTTACAGAATAAACAAGAATCTGTGCTTTGTACACACAAATCACATAATTGACACAGTTGACATTGGGGTGCACGTGCAGAGGGCAAACCACATACTTAGCCAACCCCAACTTTGTAGTCCACATTCAGACCATGCGGTTTAAGGGAATCTAATGTATAGATCCATTTTAACTCCCTTTTTAAAAAAAAAAAGGCTAATCCTGTTGCCACCTCTCCTGGTCATTGGTACATAATCAATAATGCAACATTTCAAATCTTTTTCTGTGTGCTTAGTTGACAAAATGTTTTGACACTGGTAAATCCAGTCGTTTTTTCCTAATGCTAAGACGGTGGTTATTAAAACGTGTCTTAAAATCAGTGGTCGTCTCACCGACATACACCAGATTGCAAGGGCACACAATTACATAAATAACGTAGCTGGAGTCACAAGTCAGATAATGCCGTATCTGATGTATAACCCCAGTTTGAGGGTGTGTGACGGTCCTACCCTTAAGGATATATTTACAATTCACGCAAGACAAACAGGGAAAACAGCCAACACTGTTGCCTGTCAGTATCAACTGTCTTGCTGTTTTCAAAGTCCCCACATCAGCCCTCACCAGCTGGTCTTTGATGCTCCTAGACCTGCGGTAGGACATGATGGGAGGAGAGTGAAATTCCTTGATTGCATTATGGCAACCGCCCAGTATATTCCAATGGCGTTGAATAATGTTGCCTATGTCTGTGCTTTGTTCACAGTGAGTTGAAATGAAGGGGATCCTGACCATTTGTGTTTGTTGTGTTCTTCTTTTTAGGATATTATCCCTATTAAGTCGCCTAACCAATTCCTTTTTTTCTTGTAGTAGTTTAATTGGATAACCCCCGTTTTTCAAATTTGTACATCAGTGTATCCAACGTACTATCAGCTACCACAGGGTCTGAGACAATACGTCTAGCCCTTAGGAACTGAGAGTATGGAAGAGATCTCACCATAGATCTAGGGTGGTTGCTGCTGTATGTCAATAGCGTGTTCCTGTCGGTCGGCTTGGTAAACAGTTCTGTCTGTAACCTGCCATCCAACAGGATCACGTGGGTATCCAGAAACTGCATTACAAGGTGAATTGCAGTGCATTATCGATTCCATTGAGGAATCTATGGAAATCATGGAGCTGTTAGACATCGCCAGTCAGGATGAGGAAGATGTCGTCTATGTACCGCCACCACTCCCTGACATGTCGGAAGTGGTGGCTTCCATAGACGACATCCTCCTCAAATCGACGCATGAAGATATTGGCGTAGGTTGGGGCCACATTGGACCCCATCGCCACGCTCTGTTCCTGAATGTAGTAAGAATCTTGAAATAAGAAATAGTTATACCTAAGCACAATTTCCAATAAGGATGTAAAATTGTTGGGAATAATAAGTGAGTGACGACTTCTCCAACATAGAGGAGACTGCAGCTAGTCCTTTCTGATGGTCTATTGAGGTGTAGAGTGAGGTGACATCAAAAGATGCCAATATCACCCCCTGTACACCCACCAAGTCAATCTTCTGCAATTTGAGCAAGAAATCGGTAGCATCCAATATGTATGAGCTGCCTCCACATGCAAAGCTACGTAAAACCTTATCAAGGAAGATGGCAACATGACTAAAAATAAAGTCAGAGCCCGATACGATGGGGCGGCCAGGTGGATCAATGAGGGACTTGTGGATCTTAGGCAACACATAAATCACAGGAGTGACTGGATGCGTTACAGTAAGAAAATCCACAAGTCCCTCATCAATGACCCTCGCATACAAGGCATCGGTTAATACATTTTCAATAAGCCCAGCAATTTTGAACCTTGGGTCAGAGTCAATGTGTCTGTAGATGGTGGTGTCACCCAATTGCCCCATGGTTTCGGCAATATATTATTTTTTCACTTTTTTTTTTCTCTGTAGATGGTGCGCTACGGAGTCTGAGGAGAGGAGTACTGGTACTGCATTCATTTGGGGTGTGCGATCACGATGTACTGAAATTGTTGGTTTATCAAAAAAATATATAAATTTTGTGTTTCTTCAGTTATGGTCTGTTATATGCATGGTGGGTGGTTATGAGGAGAACCCTCTCTAAAGGGTGGTGATAGGTGGGTTTTGATCACTGATGCGGTGCGACCCTGCATTCACATGCAGATGCGTAGTCGCTCTTTGGTCACGGCTGGAGGCTCCACTTCGATACTGTTGTGGTAGCCTTTACCCGATCCCACTTAGCCACCTTTATAATTATAGGGCATGTTCATATGCCACTACCACCTTGATCCTGTAATGTACCGGACTTAGCTGATATTCTGTGCGCTTGCGCTGATCAATGAGTTGATTTCACCCTTATCCAAGATGGCCGACTCGACTCTATGGCTTGAAAGCGCATGCGCCGTATGACGAGGATAACGAAACTCAGAAGCATGAAATATACGTCACACAGACATGCGCAGTGGCGATTCAGGCACGCCGGACCGCACGTGTCAGCATGGATGAAAGCCAAATTTATTTTTTCTCTGTAGTAAATATAATCACAGTTGCAAGCCAGTGTGTGTCAGGCCCACACAGACAGTACTGTGCCCACTGCCCACCACTTATATAGGGTGGCACAGTACCTTGCACACTTATATTTAAAAAAATGACAGGCAGAGGCAGGCCACCCCGCATGGGCCGTCGTGGTGCTGTGATTTCCACTGGCCCTGGAATATTGCCCAGTGTTCAGAGGCCACGTACCCTGAACCCGAAAAATTCTGAGAAAATAGTTGACTGGCTTACACAGGACACCCAATCTTCAACAGCTTCTGCTAAGAACCTTGACGCACCATCCTCCTCCAGCTCAGCTTCGGTCACCTGCTCTCAAGTTACCACTCTCCCGCCCGCCGCCACCACCACCACAGCTGCTTCACTTGATCCGTCAGAGGAGTTATTTACACATCAGTTGGATGAAATTAGTGATGCACAACCATTATTGCCAGAGGATGTAGATAACAGGGATATGTCTGTCAGGCAGCATTACACACATGGACGTACAGTGTGATGATGATGATGATGTTGTACCCGCTGCTGCTTCCTTTGCTGAGTTGTCAGATACAAGTGATGCGGTTGATGATGACGATCTGTCCGTGGATATCATGTGGGTGCCCGCTCGAAGAGAAGAAGAACAGGGGGAAAGTTGAGATGGGGAGACAGAGAGGAGGAGGAGACGAGTTGGAAGCAGGGGGAGGTCGTCGCAAGGAGCTAGTAGCACAGTCAGACAGCATGTATCGGCACCCGGGGTCAGCCAGACAGCACGCCAATCAACGCATGCTGATGCCACCACCAGAATGCCGTCATTGCAAAGCTCAGCAGTGTGGCAATTTTTTTGTGTATCTGCCTCTGATAACAGCAATGCCATTTGCAACCTGTGCCAAAAGAAACTGAGAAGGAAGTCCAACACCCACCTCGGTACAACTGCTTTGCGAAAGCACATGATCGCACATCAAACGCCTATGGGATCAACACATGAGTACAACCAGCACACAAACTCAAAGCCGCCATCCTCCTCCTGGTCCAGCATCTTCAGCCATGTCAACCACTGCTGTCCTCCTTGCCCCCTCTCAACCATCCGCCACTCAGTCTCTCACCTTGAGCAGTTCCTGCTCATCTGCCCACAGTCAGGTGTCTGTCAAAGACATGTTTGAGCGTAAGAAGCCAATGTCACAAAGTCACCCCCTTACCCGGCGTCTGACAGCTGGCTTGACGGAACTCTTATCCCGCCCTCTTTTACCATACCAGCTGGTGGAGTCTGAGGCCTTCAAAAAATTTGTAGCTGTTGGGACACCACAGTGTGAAGTACCCGGACAATTTTTTTTTTTCAAAAAAGGCAATCCCAAACCTCTATTCTGTTATTGAAAAGGAAGTCATGGCATCTCTGACATACAGTGTTGGGGCAAGGGTCCATCTGACCACTGATACCTGGTCTGCAAAGCACGGTCAGGGCAGGCATATCACCTACACTGCGCATTGGGTCAACCTGCTGACGGCTGACAAGCATGGAATGCGTGGCTCTGCAGCGGAGTTGGTGACACCGCCACGACTTGCAGGCAGGCCTGCTGCCACCTCCTCTACTCCTCCTACTCCATCCTCTTCGATAACCTCCTCGGCTGTGTCCTCTTCTGCTGCGGCGTCTGGCTGCACATCAACGGCACCCCCCCAGCTCCCCAGAGGCTATTCCACATCCCGGATACGACAGTGTCACGCTGTCTTGGGGTTGACTTTCCTGAAAGCAGAGAGCCACACCGGACCAGCACTTCTGTCCGCCCTGAACGCACAGGTGGATCAGTGGCTGACCCTGCACTAACTGGAGATCGGCAAAGTGGTGTGTGACAATGGAAGCAATTTGTTGGCGGCATTGAATTTGGGCAAGTTGTCACATATGCCGTGCATGGCACATGTGTTGAATATCATCGTACAACGCTTTGTGTCTAAGTACCCAGGCTTACAGGAAGGTGTGTGGCCATTTCAGGCGTTCCTACACGACCATGGCGCACTTTTCAGATATCCAGCGGTGAAACAACATGCCAGTGAGGCCTGGATTTGCAACAGCCCGACACGTTGGAGTTCAACACTCCTAATGCTCGACCGCCTGCTCCAACAAGAAAAAGCAGTCAACGAGTATTTGTATGACCGGGGTCCTAGGACAGCCTCAGCGGAGCTGGGAATTTTTTTGCCACGTTACTGGATGCTCATGCGCAATGCCTGTAGGCTCATGCGTCCTTTTGAGGATGTGACAAACCTAGTCAGTCGCACCGAAGGCACCATCAGCGACATCATCCCATTTTGTTTTCTTCCTGGAGCGTGCCCTGTGAAGAGTGCTGGATCAGGCTGTAGATGAGCGTGAAGAGGAAGAGTTGTGGTCACCATCACCACCAGAAACAGCCTTGTCATCATCGCTTGCCGGACCTGCGGCAACGCTGGAAGAGGAGTATGAGGAAGAGGAGTCAGAGGAGGAATGTGGCTTTGAGGAGGAGGAAGACCAACCACAGCAGGCATCCCAGGGTGCTCATTGTCACCTATCTAGGACCCGTGGTGTTTTACGTGGCTGGGGGGGAAGAACAGACAGTTAATGACATCAGTGAGGACGAGGAACGGGAAATGAGTAGCTCGGCATCCAACCTTGTGCAAATGGGGTCTTTCATGCTGTCATGTCTGTTGAGGGACCCTCGTATAAAAAGGATGAAGGAGAACGACCTGTACTGGGTGGCCACGCTACTAGACCCCCGGTATAAGCAGAAAGTGGCAGAAAGGTTACCAAATTACCGAAAGTCGGAAAGGATGCAGCAGTTCAAAACCCCCCAAAAAAATATATGCTTTACACAGCTTATAAGGGGGATGTCACAGCACAACGGGAATCTAACTGGGGAAGAGGTGAAAGTAATCCTCCTCCTACCACGAGCACGGCGGCAAGGACAGGACGCTTTACAGATGTGTTGTTGATGGAGGACATGCAGAGCTTTTTCAGTCCTACACATCGCCACAGCCCTTCGGGATCCAGCCTTACAGAACGACTCGACCGACAGGTAGCAGACTACCTCGCCTTAACTGCAGATATCGGCACTCTGAGGAGCGATTAACCCCTTGACTACTGGGTGTGCAGGCTTGACCTGTGGCCTGAGTTATCCCAGTTTGCAATAGAACTTCTGGCCTGCCCCGCTTCAAGTGTCTTGTCAGAAAGGACCTTCAGTGCAGCAGGAGGCATTGTCACTGACAAGAGAAGTCGCCTCGGTCAAAAAAGTGTTTATTACCTCACCTTCATTAAGATGAATGAGGCATGGATCCCGAAGGGACTGACAGTGGGGGATACGTTTGACTAACAAAGCGCCTGATGACATGCCTTGGCCTCAAAATGGTCCCCACGCTGCTGTATTTAATGTCTGCATACCGGATGACTTTCGTGAATTCTCCGCCACCAACTAGGGTTCAAGCTGCAATGTTTTAGTCACCTTTCTGCCTGAAAAACATCAATTTTTCCGGCCGCTGCTACAACAGCGGCTGCAACAATAACATTATTTTTCAGGCATGTGTACATGCCTAATTTTTCTGGCCTCTGGTGCTGCACTGTGGCTGCAAAAACAAAACAAAAAAAAATTCCCCTTCGTGATCGTTACCTTGTTGTGGTGAAGGGGCTTGTGTATCACAATGAAGCGATCATCACCTCTATGAGTTTGTTTGCAATGTTGCCACACCCCAGATGATAAGGCCGTTGCTTCATTATGATCAGACCAAAAGCGATCGGCTGGATAATTTTTCATAGAAAAAACATAATTTTTTTTATTTTTTAAGTTGTATGGGTTTTTAATACATAAAATAAAAAAATCATAATAAAGTCTCTTAATAGTTTATTAGAAATAATTCAGACAATTTAAAAAATCCCCATCAATTCCAATACAAAGCAAGTACAGAGCTCAGAACTAAATTATTTCAGGATGTCGTAATGGTTCGTTCATTCGACAATGGTTAATTAATTCGACACACGTCCCCGGATAGGGGACGCAACAGGGATTAAACTGATAGGAAAAGTACTAGTTAAAACACAACTCCATATAGGGTGTCACAGCACATTGCTCTGTGCACGCACAGTGCCCCAACTTGGGAATAAGAGGACCGACCAAGCTGCTTTTTCCATCTCCCGGTTCCTAAAATCAATTCAGTTTGGTGTATCAGAGTTTGGTCTGTCACTGTGAAGGTACCCGGCCTAAATTTATTTTCACAAAAGGCAATCCCTGATATGGGACGTAACAGGGATTAAACTGATGAGAATAGTACTACAGAAAATACCACTCATATCGGGTGTGACAGTAAATTGCACGGCGCAGACCCAGTGACCGTGGATTAAAACAAAGGGGAGGGAGACAGCGTTTTTTAACCATCTCCCCGTTTGAAAAATCAATTCAATACACCTTTCGGGGACCCTTGGTGTTGTACGTGGCTGGGTGGAGGAAGAAACCTTCAATGACATCAACGGGACATGGCTAGCTTGGTATCCAACCTTTTGCAAGTTTGCGGTTGGGCAAATGGACTGTTTGCGGTGCATTAAAAGGGGAGTTTGGTCTGTCAATGTCTGTGAAGCAGGCGTAACCCTTACACTACCTGATCGATACAACATCATACCTGATCGTATACACACACTGGATGTTTTAAACCACGTTGTTCAAAAAAAAATTGGATTGTTAGGTGATTTATGCCCTTTATGGATTAAAACCAAACTCTGCGTCAACTATGTAATTTTCCATGGGAGTTTTGCCATGGATCCCCCTCCGGCATGCCACAGTCCAGGTGTTAGTCCCCTTGAAACAACTTTTCCATCACTACTGTGGCTAGAAAGAGTCCCTGTGGGTTTTAAAATTCGCCTGCCTATTGAAAAGATTTGCATTAGGCATTCACAGTACAGAAAATGACAAGTTATGTGGCTGGTTGTACATTAGACAGTCATTGGATATCAATTTTACTGCAGGCCAGTGGAATATAGGTCCCAAATATTAGGCATTCACCGTACAGAAAAAAAACAAATGATTTATTTAGCTGGAGGTACATTAGGCATTCACCGTATAACAATTTTACTGTTGGCCAGTTAGATTACAGGTCCCAAAAAATTATGCATTCAGCGTACAGAAAAGTTCAAGTAATTATGTGGCTGGAGGTATTTTAGACGGTCATTGGATATAAATTTTACTGCAGGCCAGTGGACCACAAATATTAGGCATTCACCAGACAGAAAAGAACAAGTGATTATGTGGCTGGCCGTACATTAGACAGTCATTGGATATCAATTTTACTGTTGGTCAGTTAGAATACACTGCGTGCAGAATTATTAGGCAAATGAGTATTTTGACCATCATCCTCTTTATGCATGTTGTCTTACTCCAAGCTGTATAGGCTCGAAAGCCTACTACCAATTAAGCATATTAGGTGATGTGCATCTCTGTAATGAGAAGGGGTGTGGTCTAATGACATCAACACCCTATATTAGGTGTGCATAATTATTAGGCAACCTTTCCTTTGGCAAAATGGGTCAAAAGAAGGACTTGACAGGCTCAGAAAAGTCAAAAATAGTGAGATATCTTGCAGAGGGATGCAGCACTCTTAAAATTGCAAAGCTTCTGAAGCGTGATCATCGAACAATCAAGCGTTTCATTCAAAATAGTCAACAGGGTCGCAAGAAGCGTGTGGAAAAACCAAGGCGCAAAATAACTGCCCATGAACTGAGAAAAGTCAAGCGTGCAGCTGCCAAGATGCCACTTGCCACCAGTTTGGCCATATTTCAGAGCTGCAACATCACTGGAGTGCCCAAAAGCACAAGGTGTGCAATACTCAGAGACATGGCCAAGGTAAGAAAGGCTAAAAGACGACCACCACTGAACAAGACACACAAGCTGAAACGTCAAGACTGGGCCAAGAAATATCTCAAGACTGATTTTTCTAAGGTTTTATGGACTGATGAAATGAGTGAGTCTTGATGGGCCAGATGGATGGGCCCGTGGCTGGATTGGTAAAGGGCAGAGAGCTCCAGTCCGACTCAGACGCCAGCAAGGTGGAGGTGGAGTACTGGTTTAAGCTGGTATCATCAAAGATGAGCTTGTGGGGCCTTTTCAGGTTGAGGATGGAGTCAAGCTCAACTCCCAGTCCTACTGCCAGTTTCTGGAAGACACCATCATCAAGCAGTGGTACAGGAAGAAGTCTGCATCCTTCGAGAAAAACATGATTTTCATGCAGGACAATGCTCCATCACACGCGTCCAAGTACTCCACAGCGTGGCTGGCAAGAAAGGGTATAAAAGAAGAAAATCTAATGACATGGCCTCCTTGTTCACCTGATCTGAACCCCATTGAGAACCTGTGGTCCATCATCAAATGTGAGATTTACAAGGAGGGAAAACAGTACACCTCTCTGAACAGTGTCTGGGAGGCTGTGGTTGCTGCTGCACGCAATGTTGATGGTGAACAGATCAAAACACTGACAGAATCCATGGATGGCAGGCTTTTGAGTGTCCTTGCAAAGAAAGGTGGCTATATTGGTCACTGATTTGTTTTTGTTTTGTTTTTGAATGTCAGAAATGTATATTTGTGAATGTTGAGATGTTATATTGGTTTCACTGGTAAAAATAAATAATTGAAATGGGTATATATTTGTTTTTTGTTAAGTTGCCTAATAATTATGCACAGTAATAGTCACCTGCACACACAGATATCCCCCTAAAATAGCTAAAACTAAAAACAAACTAAAAACTACTTCCAAAAATATTCAGCTTTGATATTAATGAGTTTTTTGGGTTCATTGAGAACATGGTTGTTGTTCAATAATAAAATTAATCCTCAAAAATACAACTTGCCTAATAATTCTGCACTCCCTGTACAGGCCCCAAACATTAGGCATTCACCTTACAGAAAAGAATAACTGATTATGTGGCTTGAGGTATATTAGACGGTCATTGGATATAAATTTTACTGTAGGCCAGTGGAGTAAAGGCCCCAAACATTAGGCATTTACCGTACAGAAAAGAACTAGTGATTGTGGCTGGAGGTACATTAGCGGTCACAGTCTAACACTTTTACTGTTGACAAGATAGATTACAGGCCCCCAAAAATTATGCATTCAACATTCAGAATAGATCAAGTAATTATATGACTGGAGGTATATTAGATGGTCATTGGATATCAATTGTATTGTTGGCCAGTTAGTTTTCAGGTCCCAAAAATTAAGCATTCACCGTACAGAAAAGAACAAGTGATTATGTGGCTAGAGGTACATTAGTCGGTTACCGTATAACAATTTTACTGTTGACCAGTTAGATTACAGGCCTCAAAAATTATGCATTCCCCGTGCAGAAAAGATCAAGTGATTATGTGGATGGAGGTATATTAGGCAGTCATTGGATATCAATTTTACTGCATGCCAGTGGACTACATGCCCCAAATATTAAGCATTCACCGTACAGAAAAGATCAAGTGATCATGTGGCTGGAGGTATATTAGGCAGTCATTGGATATCAATTTTAATGTTGGCCAGTTAGATTACAGGCCCCAAACATTAGGCGTTCATCGTACAGAAAATAAGTGATTATGTGGCTGGAGGTACATTAGGTGGTCACGGTCTAACAATTTTACAATTGGCCAGGTAGATTATAGGCCCAAAAAAATTATGCATTTAACGTACATAAAAGATCAAGTAATTATGTGGCTGGAGGTATATTAGACGGTCATTGGATATCAAATTTACTGCAGGCCAGTGTACTACAGGCCCCAAATATTAGGCATTCACCGTGCAGAAAAGATCAAGTGATTATGTGGCTAGAGGCATATTAGATGGTCATTGGATATCAATTGTATTGTTGGCCAGTTAGATTACAGGCCCCAAAAACTATGCATTCACCATACAGAAAAGATCAAGTGATTATGTAGCTGGAGGTATATTAGACGGTCATTGGATATCAATTTTACTGCAGGTCAGTGGACTACATGCCCCAAATATTAAAGGATAACTGTCATATTTAAAAAAAAAAATTGCTAAAGTGTAGGGCAAGTGATGGGTAACAATTTTGCAATAGACTTTATTTAGCCAAAACGTTTATTTTTGGTAGAAAACTGTGGCTGAAATGGCCCTTAGCAGCACTCTTCAAAAGAGCGTTGCTAAGGGCCATACGTCTCCGATTAGAAAAGACGGGCTGGAAATACCGCTGAGTGATTGGTAGCTTATATGGCGCAGAGCAGCAATGTCATCCACTTATCACACACCCCAGATTCTCAGACACCTGAATCCTACTGTTTCTGGTACTTGTTGGAGGTGTGGCTCTGGCTAAGGGTCTTTATTTCACATCTTTTGGGACTGTCATGCCATATTCCTACTATGGAGAGAGACCCAGCAGCTTATACTGCAATTAATTAATATAAAATTCTCACTGGACCCATATGTTTTTACTGAACATGCCCCCAATAGTACTAAAGAAACACGTACTCTGCTTAAGGCCTCATGCACACGACCGTTGTGTGCACCCGTGGCCGTTGTGCCGTTTTCAGTTTTTTTTCGTGGACCCATTGACTTTCAATGGGTCCGTGGAAAAATCGGAAAATGCACCGTTTTGCAGCCGCATCCGTGATCCGTGTTTCCTGGCCGTGAAAAAAATATGACCTGTCCTATTTTTTTCACGGCCAACGGTTCACGGACCCATTCAAGTCAATGGGTCCGTGAAAGAACACGGATGCACACAAGATTGGCATCCGTGTCTGTGATCCGTGGCCGTAGGTTATTTTTTATACAGACTGATCCGAAGATCCGTCTACATAAAGCTTTTTCAAAGCTGAGTTTTCACTTCGTGAAAACTCAGAACCGACAGTATTTTTTAACACAGAAGCGTTCCCATGGTGATGGGGACGCTTCTAGTTAGAATACACTACAAACTGTGTACAAGACTGCCCCCTGCTGCCTGGCAGCACCCGATCTCTTACAGGGGGCCGTGATCAGCACAATTAACCCCTTCAGGTGCGGCACCTGAAAGGGTTAATTGTACTATCATATCCCCCTGTAAGAGATCAGGGCTGCCAGGCAGCAGGGGGCAGACCCTCCCCCCCCCCCCCTCCCCAGTTTGAATATCATTGATGGCCAGTGCGCCCCCCCCCCCTCCCTCTATTGTAATAATAGGTTGGTGGCCAGTGCGGCCCCCCCCTCCCTCTATTGTAATAATTCGTTGGTGGCACAGTGTGCGCCCCCCCCCCTCCCTCCCTCTATTGTAATAATTCGTTGGTGGCACAGTGTGCGCCCCCCATCGGCCCCCCCTCCCTCTATAGCATCAACAACATTGGTGGCCAGTGTGCGGCCTCCCATCTCCCCCCCCCCCATCATTGGTGGCAGCGGAGTTCCGATCGGAGTCCCAGTTTAATCGCTGGGGCTCCGATCGGTAACCATGGCAACCAGGACGCTACTACAGTCCTGGTTGCCATGGTTACTTAGCAATAGTACAATAGTAGAAGATTTATACTTACCTGCTGCTGCGATGTTCGTGTCCGGCCGGGAGCTCCACCTACTGGTCTGTGCGGCGCATTGCTAAATGAACTGTCACTTACCAGTAGGAGGAGCTCCCGGCCGGACGCAGACATCGCAGCTCCCAGGTAAGTATGAATCTTTTACTATTGCTAGTAACCCGCTGCCACTAATGATCGGGGGGGGAGAGAGAGATGGGAGGCCGCACACTGGCCACCAATGTTGTTAATGCTATAGAGGGAGGGGGGGCCGATGGGGGGCGCACACTGTGCCACCAACGATTTATTACAATAGAGGGAGGAAGGGGGGGGGGCGCACACTGTGCCACCAACGATTTATTACAATAGAGAGAGGAAGGGGGGGGGGGCGCACACTGTGCCACCAACAAATTATTACAATAGAGGGAGGAAGGGAGGGGGGGCCGCACTGGCCACCAATGATATTCAAACTGGGGAGGGGGGGGGTCTGCCCCCTGCTGCCTGGCAGCCCTGATCTCTTACAGGGGGATATGATAGTACAATTAACCCCTTCAGGTGCGGCAGCCGGGAAGGGGTTAATTGTGCTGATCACGGCCCCCTGTAAGAGATCGGATGCTGCTAGGCAGCAGGGGGCAGTCATGTACACAGTTTGTAGTATATTCTAACTAGAAGCGTCCCCATCACCATGGGAACGCCTCTGTGTTAGAATATACTGTCGGAAATGAGGTTTCACGATCTAACTCGTATCCGACAGTATATTCTAACATAGAGGCGTTCCCATGGTGATGGGGACGCTTCAAGTTAAAATATACCATCGGATTGGAGAAAACTCCGATCCGATGGTATAAAAGGGACTCCAGACTTTACATTGAAAGTCAATGGGGACGGATCCGTTTGAAATGGCACCATATTGTGTCAACGTCAAACGAATCCGTCCCCATTGACTTGCATTGTAATTAAGGACGGATCCGTTTGGCTCCGCACGGCCAGGCGGACACCAAAACGACTTTTTTTTCATGTCCGTGGATCCTCCAAAAATCAAGGAAGACCCACGGACGAAAAAACGGTCACGGATCACGGAAAAACGGGACCCGTTTTTGCGGACCGCAAAAAAATATGTTCGTGTGCATGAGGCCTAATACTTCACATATTGTTGGCGACTATACGCCTTATAGCTAAATACTGGAAGAGACAGGACATACCGACTCGGCCTGATCTGTTCTCTAGTATTATGGAGGTTAGACGAATGGAATATCTATCTGCGCTTATCAATAACTCCATAGATATATTTCATAAGGTATGGCAGCCTTGGGACATGTTCACAGAGACTGCTGATTAGTATCCTCCCCCCCCCCCCCACCCCCTGTCTACCCTCTTGTGTCTTGTCCTGTCCTTTGTTCATGGTAATAAGAATGTTATACACTATGATTGCATAGTCGTGGGCAGTTATTGCTCAGTTATATTACTACTCCCCCGGTGATCGGGTTATACACAAATTATTATTGATGGAACTGAAATTGCTTGTTATGCATTTATGTGACTTATTTGCATTGTCAAATCTTTCATATTTACTGCTCGCCTGATCGCCAGCAGATTTCATGAGAAAACATGTATGTTTCTTCTACTTTTATAACTTCTTTAATAAAAATTATACAAAAAAAATAAAAAGACAGACTGTGCAGCCAGACGCTATGCTTCTGCCTCCTGTGCTTCCCTGGGTGACAGAAGGCTGGGCACAGGAGTCTTAGGAGTTAAAATTACATTTATATTCCCCCTTTCCATGCAATCTAATGCTCCGTTACATTCACTGACCTGCGATCCCTGTGATAATAATTCATGAATCAACCGCCGGAAGTAGAAGCACTGTGCGCAGTGAGTCGGTGGCTGTTTAATGAATTATTATCACAGGGATCGCAGGTCAGTGAATGCAACGGAGCATTAGATTGGATAGAAAGGGGGAATATAAATGTAATTTTAACTCCTAAGACTCCTGTGCCCAGCCTTCTGTCACCCAGGGAAACACGAGGCAGAAGCATAGTGTCTGGCTGCACAGCCAGTCTTTTTTAATCGGAGCCGGATGGCTTTTAGCAACGCTCTTTTGAAGAGTGCTGCTAAGGGCCATTTCAGCCCCAGTTTTCTACCAAAAATAAACGTTTTGGCTAAATAAAGTCTATTGCAAAATTGTTACCTATCACTTGCCCTACACTTTAGCAAAAAAAATATAATAAGTTATCCTTTAAGCATTCACCGTACAGGAAAGATCAAGTGATTATGTGGCTGGAGGTATATTAGGCGGTCATTGGATATCAATTTTACTGTTGGCCAGTTAGATTACAGGCCCCAGAAAATAGGCGTTCACCGTACAGAAAATATGTGATTATGTGACTGGAGGCACATTAGGCAGTCACCTTATAACAATTTTATTGTTGGCATTTAGATTAAAGGGCCCAAACATTATGCATTCACAGTACAGAAAAGAACAAGTGATAATGTGGCTGGCGGAATTTTAGACATTCATTGGATATCAATTTTACTGCAGGCCAGTGGAATATAGGTCCCAAATATTAGGCATTCACCGTACAGAAAAGATCAAGTGATAATGTGGCTGGAGGCATATTAGACGGTCATTGGATATAAATTTTATTGTTGGCCTATTAGATTACAGTTACTATCAGTATTCGAGATGGTATAATGAGATGAATTGTCACAATAGTTTTTAAGTAAAGAGCATTTTGTGAAAAGAGAGTGACTTGTTAAAAATACCTTTTAATGAATATTAGAGCGGGTATAGGTATATATATCATTAAATCACCTGCGGTCTCAAATATAAACAGTACACTCCCGCAATTACAAAATACCACAATAAAGAAAAGGAGTGCGTAACACACCGGTATGGGAAAATACAAATCAATTTTATTAAATATCCATAAAAGACATATATGATACATATTATACGACAATAAATAAGCAGGGACAGCCACAATCCTGCATCACACTGCTACCTGCCCCATCAGATGGATGGACGTGATAGAATCTCCATGTATATAATATATGAATGGCCAATTATCCCCATGGATATAATGCCAGATGAATGGAGAATCTGCAGCAAGGGTGTGCTTGCCTCAAAAAACCGGTGTGCATAAATACCACAGTGGCAGACACAAAGTCCAAAAACACTAGGTAATGCAAGTGAATAGGGCTACATACCAACAGAGCTGGGACAGGTACCAGGGCAATGGCGCTCCTCAACGCGCGTTTCGCGTATAGTTTGCTTCCTCAGGAGGAGTTAAAGACCAGGGAGGGAGAGAACACTAATAAGGCGCCGTCAGCCAATCCTGTGTCTATTCTGGCGTCATGTGATTCTCTGTGAAATTCCATGTCATCACGGCGGCGCATGACCAATCAGCGTCCGCCACGTCATGTTACTTCCGCCCTTCCTCTGAGGGCAGTGGGGGAGAGGGCGGTCGCACATTCTATGATGCCGATCGCCATCGCCACCACCGCCCTGCACAGGAGAGAGAGGGCGGAAGAAGACGCCCGGACCCAACGGTCATGCGCACGGATGTCACGAAGTGTGAGGAATCAATAGAACTCTATCAAGAGTAGGTATGGATCTAGTCTTAATGTATACATAAATACAGTATTTTATACATGGATGCGTGGAGGTCCCATAATTTACGCATGATAAGGTGAACATTCTAATTACAACATGAGTGTTATTCTCATAAGTGTACAAACAATACAGTGATCATGACATTACATCATACAATCAATAATTCATTAGACATGATTTCATTAAAAATGGAAAAATAAATACCCATAATAACCACAGTGTTAGTTCAAATGTGACAGGATTATGGAAGATAGCATACCCGCCATAGATACATTTACATAAGTGAATATACAATAATTAAAGTGCAAAGTGCAATAGTGCTGTGATACCATTAGAGTAATACATGGCATTACAGCACAAAGCCCCATATTGGGCACATCACAGTTATTAGGGACCACCACATACGAAAGCACAGACTGATCCATTTAGTGAAGACAGAATTCATAACATCGGGATTTCACAAAAAGACGGACATTCAGGATAAATCGGCAGACTAAAGAGTAGAAAAAACACATTATTAAACATGTATATGCATCAACTATGACCCCATAATAAAAAATGGGCAATATCTCCCATTACCCCTAAAATAATGCCACTATTTAGAGAAAGGAACCAAAGCCAAAGCTCTCATTTAATCCTTTGGGGGTCAGGGTTTTGAGCCTAAATATCCACCTAGTCTCAATCTGGGCCAAAATTTTGCTGTAATTGCCCCCCCTGATCCCCAAATGCACTTTATCTATGCCTCTGAATCGCAAACCCCTAGGATTGCTCTGATGGAATATTTTAAAATGCTTTGGGAGGGTTTTTAAATCACTCAAATTCAAGATGTCTTCTGCCTTTTCAATATCCCTCACATGTTCCCTTATTCTTTTCCGGAATTCCCTTGTTGTTAGACCAATATATATTTTATTGCAGGGACAGACTGCATAGTAAATAATCCCGGTGGTCATGCAGGAGATATACTCACGAATTTCATATGTTTGAGTGTGGTCTGAATTGGTGAAGTGAGTTGATCTATCTAGATTAGCACATGCCTTACAACCCCCACAAGGGTAGGATCCTTTTACAACGGTAGATTGTCCCAATTAGGTCTCAGGGATGTAGTGACTACGCACCAACAAATCTTTAAGATTCTTGGAGCGTCTCGCAGTCAATAATGGTCTATTCGAAATACATTGACTCAACTTCACATCCGTTTGCAAAATGTCCCAATGATTATTTAGGATCTCATAGAGCTTTTTCCACTGTTTATTATAGTTGGTAATGAATCTAATATCTTGGCTACCGGCCGACGTGGTTTTAGCGATCTTATTTTCCTCATTTGGGCACAATAATTTTTCTCTTTTGCGTATTTTGGCTGTTTGGAAACCCCTTTTAATCTGCCTATTACTATAGCCTCTTTCCTTAAAGCGCAACTGTAGTTTCTCTGATTCCATACGGAAACTTGCCTCATTGGAACAGATCCTTTTGAGACGCACAAATTGGCCCTTAGGAATCCCATCAATTGTTGATCTAGGGTGTGCCGAACTTGCATGCAAAAGGGAGTTTACAGCAGTCGCCTTCCTATACACCTCAGTTTGAATTTTGCCCATTTCATTGCTTTTATCTTTATGTCCAAGAAATCAATTTCTCGTCCCGCTTTGTACGTCAGCTTAATATTGAGTGCATTGTTATTCAATACAGTCATGAATCTGTTGAGATCTTCCATGGTGCCCTCCCAGATAAACAGAATATCATCGATATATCTCATCCAATTATGGACTCTATCGATGTTCTCAGGGAGGACACCATGGAAGATCTCCCTTTCCCAAGCGCCCAAGAACAGATTCGCGTAGGATGGGGCGCAGGTGGCCCCCATCGCACGCCTTGCATTTGTAAATAAAATCTATCCTTGAAAACAAAAAAATTGTGGTGTAAGATAAAGTCCAACAATTGTAGGAGCAGTTGGTTGAGGGATGGTTCCAAATTGTTGCCCTTTAAAAATTTTGATGTGGCACTCATGCCATCTTCATGCCGTATACTAGTGTATAGGGACTCTACGTCCGCCGTCACCAAGATCATTTCATCCGAAAGCTGTATCCCCTCCAATTGATTTAGTACTGCTGTAGTATCCTGCACAAAGGATGGTAAATTAATTACCAACGGTTGTAAATAAAAATCTACAAATCTGCATACGTTTTCACTTAAACTTTCATTACCTGCTACGATAGGTCGTCCAGGTGGATCTGTGCTGCTCTTGTGCACCTTGGGAATAATGTAGAAAGTCGCCACTTTGGCATGCTGTGTGATAAGGCCGTCCTTAATCTTTTTCGTTATGACATCATTTTCAATGGCTGTATTGAGAATAGTCTCCAGTTTTTTTCTGAAAGCAGACAAGGGGGTTTTTAGATAAGGCTGTAACAGTCCTATAGGCTCACCTGAGTCAGAGGACCGCTGGCTGGAGGTAGGAGTGGAGCCCAGTGGCAAGGACCGCAGGCAGGTAGTAAGCGTGGTCAGACAATCCGGATGGCAACGGTGGTAGCAGTTCAGTAGGTAGGGATAAGGCAGAAAAGTAGTCGGTAGGCAGGCGGTGAGTCAGGGCAGGCGGCAGTAAGCGTGGTCAGACAATCCGGATGGCAACGGTGGTAGCAGTTCAGTAGGTAGGGATAAGGCAGAAGAGTAGTCGGTAGGCAATTCCTGGTCAGCAGTGGACTTACAGCAGTAGCAGGAGCAACAGATGAGGAGAAGCTTGATCAAGGCTCAGGAGCTCAATAATCAGCAAACTGGAGTGCAAGGGGCTGGACTACATAGGGAAGTACCAGGTGTGGGGAATCAAGGGTAATGAGCAAGGCTAGGCAAGACTGAGGTTAACTAATAGGCTTCAGGGAGGAATGTCCAGAGAGGACGGTAGCCTAGTAAGCAGGGCTACCGCCTGGGATGTGGCTGGTCACGGGTTCGAATCCCGACAGTACTCCCCCCCCCCCCCCCCTTCCAAGGTGACCTCCGGGCACCGCAGGGGCAGGCTTACCGGGGTGCCGTTGGTGGAACTCTTTTACCAGTCTGGGGGCGTGGACATTTTCTTCTCGGGAGGGTAACCCTCCCACCCAATTAGGTATTGTAGTCTTCCCCGGTGGATCCTGGAGTCGAGAATGTTTGCGACAACGTATTCTTCTTCACCCTGTACCCTCACAGGTGGTGGAGGGGGCGAGTGGCGGCCTGTGAAGGTGTTCTCCACGTATGGCTTGAGGAGAGAGCAATGGAAGACAGGGTGCACCCTAATGGAGTCCGGGAGGTCGAGCCGGAACGTGACCTCGTTGATTTGTGCGGTGATCCGGAACGGACCCATGTATCTTTGGGCAAATTTTTTGGAGGGGACCTTCAATCTGAGGTTCCTGGTGGACAGCCACACCTTGTCTCCCACATGGAAGCCCGGGGTGGGTTTGCGACGTCTGTCTGCTCCCTGTTTAAAGCGCCTCTGGGCAAGCTGGAGGTTGTCTATAATGTTCTCTTGTGCCTCCTGTAGGGTTGTTAGGCGTTCGGCCACTGCTGGGAGGGTGGAGGCAACGGGTAGGTGGGGAATGAACACCGGGTGCAAGCCTGTGTTAGCAAAGAAGGGGCTGTGCTTGGTTGAGCTGTGCTCAGCATTGTTGGAGGCGAACTCAGCCGTGGGGAGATGATCAAGCCAGTCATCCTGCAGGTGGGAGCTGAAACAGCGTAGGTATTGCTCTAGGGTCTGATTAGTTCTCTCCGTCTGCCCGTTTGACTGAGGGTGGAAAGCAGAGGACAGGTTCACTTTAACCCCGAGCGCCAGGCAGAAGTTCTTCCAGAACTTTGAGGCAAATTGTACGCCTCGGTCGGAGACCACGTCGTCCGGGATCCCATGCAGCCTGAAGACCTCTCTGAGAATAAGATCGGCCGTCTGTTTGGCTGTGGGTAGGCCTTTGTAGGGGATGAAATGGGCCATCTTGGTGAGACGGTCGACCACGACCAGGATGGTGTTCATCCCTTTTGAAGGAGGAAGGTCTACCACAAAGTCCATGGAGATCGAGCCCCAGGGGCGGGAGGGAATCGGGAGGGGTTGTAACAGACCCACGGGAGAGGAACGAGGAGTCTTATTGCGGGCACAGACCGTGCACGAGGAGATGTACCTCTTGATGTCCTCCTTGTATGTTGGCCACCAGAAGGAGCGGGAGAGAAGCTCCTGGGTCTTTCTTGTGCCAAAATGGCCGGCCACCTTGGAGTCATGGTTGAGTTTGAGCACTTCGAGCCGTGCGATTTCTGGTACATATAGTTGTAGGTCCTGATGAAACCAATGACCGTTCTTAAACGTAAGGCTGACATTGCCTGTGGGGTGGGAGAGGAAGGGGTCATTTTCATATCCTTCTTTGATTGTGCCCAGGAGTTCTTTAGAGTAGGTGGCCCCTACGACCCTTCTCTCTGGTAAGATGTTATGTTATTTTGGCCCTTGTTACTCTGTGAGGGCTCGGAAAACATTCTGGAGAGGGCGTCAGCCTTGCCGTTTTTTGATCCAGGGCGATAGGTGATGAGATAGTTGAAGCGGGAAAAGAATAGGCTCCATCTGGCCTGTCTGGCTGAGAGTCTCTTAGCGCTGCGGATGAACTCGAGGTTCTTGTGGTCGGTTAGTACGATTATGGGGTTGGTGGCTCCCTCCAGCAGGTGTCTCCACTCGGAGAAGGCATCCTTGATCGCCAGTAGTTCTTTGTTCCCGATGTCATAGTTCTTCTCGGAGGGGGACATCTGGCGGGAGAAATATGCGCACGGGTGTAATAGCATCCTCTCCCCTGTCCGTTGTGACAAAACTGCCCCCACCGCAGAGTCTGATGCATCCACTTCGACTGTAAATGGGAGCTCGGGGTTCGGGTGGATTAGGATTGGGGCAGAAGTGAAGAGGAGTTTCAACTTGGTGAAGGCCTCCTGGGCCTCGGGTGTCCAGGAGAAGGCGACTGCCTTCTTGGTGAGTTGGGTGATTGGTGCTATGACCTTGGAGAAGTTCCGGATAAACTTCCGATAGAAGTTGGCGAAGCCAATGAATCTTTGTATCTCCTTCTTGTTTTTCGGAACGGGCCAGTTCATCACAGCTTGGACCTTCCCCGGGTCCATACTTAGGCCCGCTGGGGAGATGATGTATCCGAGGAACTGAGTGGTGGTTCGCTCAAACTCGCATTTCTCTAGCTTAATATAGAGAGAGTTCTGTCTGAGCCTCTGCAGTACCCTGCGGACGTGTTCACGGTGCTGCTCGAGGTCTTCAGAGAAGATCAAGATGTCGTCCAGGTAAACGACTACAAACAGATCCAGCATGTCCCTGAGGACGTCGTTAATGAAGTGCTGGAAGGTGGCGGGAGCATTGCAGAGTCCGAAAGGCATGACCAGGTACTCGAAATGACCATAACGTGTCCGGAAGGCGGTCTTCCATTCGTCCCCAGGGCGGATTCGGACGAGGTTGTAGGCCCCTCGAAGGTCGAGTTTGGTGAAGATCTTCGCTTCCCGGAGTCTCTCAAGAAGTTCGGAAATCAGTGGGAGCGGGTACCGGTTTTTTACGGTTATGTCATTAAGCTTTCTGTAGTCTATGCAGGGACGCAGGGAGGAGTCTTTTTTCTCTACGAAGAAAAAGGGGGCTCCCGCGGGGGAGGTGGAGGGCCGGATGAACCCCTTCCTCAGGTCCTAGTCCAGGTACTCTTTCAGAGCCTTGAGTTCAGGCTCTGAGAGGGAGTAGATACTGCCAAAGGGTATTTCGGCCCCGGGCAACAGTTCTATAGGGCAGTCGTAGGGTCGGTGTGGTGGCAGCTTGTCTGCGTTTTTCTTGTCGCAGACATCCTGGAACTCGCTGTATTGAGGGGGTAGCAGATCCTTGACGGATAGCTTTGAGATGGTGGTGTCTTCGGGTGGAAGGACGGGTCTGTGGGAGCAATTTAGCGAGCAGAACTCGGACGGGAATCGTATGCAGCGGGTTTCCCAGTCTACCGAGGGGTTGTGGGTGGCCAACCAAGGGATGCCCAAGATCACCGGGAACTTCGGGGAAACGATCAGCGAGAAGTGGATCTTTTCGCGGTGATCGGGTTCTATGAGGAGTTGTAGTTCGGTGGTCTCGTGAGTGGCCGGCCCCGAGGAGAGTGGGGATCCGTCGACGGTTTCCAGGTCAACGGGGGCTGCCTTGATTGTCAGTGGAATGTTCTTTTCGCGGGCGAAGGTTAAGTCCATGAAGTTGCCTCCCGCCCCGGAGTCTAACATCGCTGAACAGGGGAGTTGTCGCCCCTCAATGTCGATGAGGATGGGAATGATGAAATGGGATCCATGAGCCGCCGTATTGTTATTTTCTGGGGCTGCTGACGGGGTTGGAGTCTGTGGTTGCTCCTTTAGTTCCGTGACGGCAATAGTCTTTCGGATCTTTATGAGGACATTTGATGGCAAAATGACCCGGCTCCCCACAGTAGAGGCAGAGGTTTTCGGCCAGCCGTCTCTCCTTCTCAGCTGTAGATAGAGACCTACGTAGAGCGTCGACCTGCATAGGTTCAGTTGCTGATTGGGGGTTGCGCTGGGCGTTGGAAGAGAAGGAGTAAGTGGGTCTGTGGTCCGAGGACCAGAGTCTTTCTCTCTTCCTCTCGGAGAGTCTTTGATCTATCCGGATGCATAACTGAATGAAGTCATCCAGATCGTCCGGGGCCTCAACTCTGGCGAGTTCGTCCTTTATTAATTCTGACAGGCCTCGCCGGAATTGGCTCCTCTGTGCCGCTGGGTTCCAGGTGGTATCCGTGACCCAACGGCGAAACTCGGCGGTGTATTCGGCGACGGAGCGTCTCCCTTGCCGCAGACCATGTAGTTGCGCCTCAGCTGTCGCACAGCGGTTGGGGTCGTCGAAGACTTGGCTCATGGCGGTGATGAAGTTGTTTAGGTCGTCCAGGAGCTGACTGTTAGTCTCCACGTAAGGTGATGCCCATGCTAATGCTTCTTCCGTCAGGAGATTGACCATGAATAGCACCTTCTTTTTCTCGGTGGTGAAGGGGGCCGGGTACATCTGAAAATAGATGCGGCATTGGTTTAGAAACCCCCGATACTGGCGTCTGTCGCCGCCGAATCTTGATGGTAGTGGCATGCGGGTGTCTGCAGCCGCGCCGCGGACGTCCAGGTGTTGCCTCTGTAGTTCAATAATCTCCCTTTGCTGGCTTTGGACTACGCCTTGGAGCTGGGCAAATTTCTCCTGATAGGTAGTACCAAATTCTTGAAGTTCGGAGACCTGCTTACGCAGAGTGGCCATTGCGGACTCCATAGTGTGGCTGATTATTCTGTAACAGTCCTATAGGCTCACCTGAGTCAGAGGACCGCTGGCTGGAGGTAGGAGTGGAGCCCAGTGGCAAGGACCGCAGGCAGGTAGTAAGCGTGGTCAGACAATCCGGATGGCAATGGTGGTAGCAGTTCAGTAGGTAGGGATAAGGCAGAAGAGTAGTCGGTAGGCAATTCCTGGTCAGCAGTGGACTTCCAGCAGTAGCAGGAGCAACAGATGAGGAGAAGCTTGATCAAGGCTCAGGAGCTCAATAATCAGCAAACTGGAGTGCAAGGGGCTGGACTATATAGGGAAGTACCAGGTGTGGGGAATCAAGGGTAATGAGCAAGGCTAGGCAAGACTGAGGTTAACTAATAGGCTTCAGGGAGGAATGTCCAGGGAGGATGGTAGCCTAGTAAGCAGGGCTACTGCCTGGGATGTGGCTGGTCACGGGTTCGAATCCCGACAAAGGCTCTATAGCAGGTTTTGTCCCTCAACAGTTTAAATACCTGCCGTTCGTACATTTCAACCGGCCATACTACTATATTTCCCCCTTTATCTGCGGCTTTAATCACAACCCCCTCCATCTCTCTCAGTTCTTTTAAAGCTCTAAATTCCTTCCCACTTAGGTTCTTATCTCCTTGTCTGCTTGTTTTATTTTTCAACTTCTCTAGATCTTCACAGACCATCTTTACAAAGATGTCTATGGCTGGACAAAGATGAAATGGAGGAAACACCTGTGACTTTCTCCCAATTCCTCTAGGTAATGAACTTACCTCCTTGCGTTCATCTGCTTCATTTTGTTCCAATAATTCCTCTAAGATTTCTAATGCCTCTTTTTCTTCATTCGTGACCAGCCAATCATCAGCCTGAGTTCTGGAATGTAGTTTTCTCAGAAGCAGCTTTCTCGCAAAGAGGTGTGTATCTTTTACTGCTGTGAAAACATCAATATCAGATGTAGGACAGAATGTTAATCCCTTTTGCAGGACTGAAATTTGATCATCAGTCATTGTTATTTGAGAGAGGTTAATTACCTGCGGCGTGTCTTCCTTTCCTTTCTTCCCCTTTTGTACGGTCTTATTATCGGCCTTGTCGTATTTTCGTTTTCCATATTGACTGCGGGTTAACCAATTGCCTCTTGTGCGTCCCATGTATGCATGAGATGTTTATCCCTTCTGAGAATTAGTATCAGAGGTTGCAGCTGAGCTAATTGAAGAGACCGAGGAGCTACGAACTCGCATCCCTCTATCACCAGGATCTTGCAGCCATTTGTATACTCTGTGGTTGTTATAGTCAGTCAGATCCCTTTGGAATTTCTGCATTTTTTGTGTTATTTCCTTTTCCCAGATGGCATAACTAGATGTAAGGTCTTCTTCAAATTTCTGAAGCCTTATCTGAAAATCCCCGTGTCTGCTTTCAGAAAAAACTGGAGACTATTCTCAATACAGCCATTAAAAATGATGTCATAACGAAAAAGATTAAGGACGGCCTTATCACACAGCATGCCAAAGTGGCGACTTTCTACATTATTCCCAAGGTGCACAAGAGCAGCACAGATCCACCTGGACGACCTATCGTAGCAGGTAATGAAAGTTTAAGTGAAAACGTATGCAGATTTGTAGATTTTTATTTACAACCGTTGGTAATTAATTTACCATCCTTTGTGCAGGATACTACAGCAGTACTAAATCAATTGGAGGGGATACAGCTTTCGGATGAAATGATCTTGGTGACGGCGGACGTAGAGTCCCTATACACTAGTATACGGCATGAAGATGGCATGAGTGCCACATCAAAATTTTTAAAGGGCAACAATTTGGAACCATCCCTCAACCAACTGCTCCTACAATTGTTGGACTTTATCTTACACCACAATTTTTTTGTTTTCAAGGATAGATTTTATTTACAAATGCAAGGCGTGCGATGGGGGCCACCTGCGCCCCATCCTACGCGAATCTGTTCTTGGGCGCTTGGGAAAGGGAGATCTTCCATGGTGTCCTCCCTGAGAACATCGATAGAGTCCATAATTGGATGAGATATATCGATGATATTCTGTTTATCTGGGAGGGCACCATGGAAGATCTCAACAGATTCATGACTGTATTGAATAACAATGCACTCAATATTAAGCTGACGTACAAAGCGGGACGAGAAATTGATTTCTTGGACATAAAGATAAAAGCAATGAAATGGGCAAAATTCAAACTGAGGTGTATAGGAAGGCGACTGCTGTAAACTCCCTTTTGCATGCAAGTTCGGCACACCCTAGATCAACAATTGATGGGATTCCTAAGGGCCAATTTGTGCGTCTCAAAAGGATCTGTTCCAATGAGGCAAGTTTCCGTATGGAATCAGAGAAACTACAGTTGCGCTTTAAGGAAAGAGGCTATAGTAATAGGCAGATTAAAAGGGGTTTCCAAACAGCCAAAATACGCAAAAGAGAAAAATTATTGTGCCCAAATGAGGAAAATAAGATCGCTAAAACCACGTCGGCCGGTAGCCAAGATATTAGATTCATTACCAACTATAATAAACAGTGGAAAAAGCTCTATGAGATCCTAAATAATCATTGGGACATTTTGCAAACGGATGTGAAGTTGAGTCAATGTATTTCGAATAGACCATTATTGACTGCGAGATGCTCCAAGAATCTTAAAGATTTGTTGGTGCATAGTCACTACATCCCTGAGACCTAATTGGGACAATCTACCGTTGTAAAAGGATCCTACCCTTGTGGGGGTTGTAAGGCATGTGCTAATCTAGATAGATCAACTCACTTCACCAATTCAGACCACACTCAAACATATGAAATTCGTGAGTATATCTCCTGCATGACCACCGGGATTATTTACTATGCAGTCTGTCCCTGCAATAAAATATATATTGGTCTAACAACAAGGGAATTCCGGAAAAGAATAAGGGAACATGTGAGGGATATTGAAAAGGCAGAAGACATCTTGAATTTGAGTGATTTAAAAACCCTCCCAAAGCATTTTAAAATATTCCATCAGAGCAATCCTAGGGGTTTGCGATTCAGAGGCATAGATAAAGTGCATTTGGGGATCAGGGGGGGCAATTACAGCAAAATTTTGGCCCAGATTGAGACTAGGTGGATATTTAGGCTCAAAACCCTGACCCCCAAAGGATTAAATGAGAGCTTTGGCTTTGGTTCCTTTCTCTAAATAGTGGCATTATTTTAGGGGTAATGGGAGATGTTGCCCATTTTTTATTATGGGGTCATAGTTGATGCATATACATGTTTAATAATGTGTTTTTTCTACTCTTTAGTCTGCCGATTTATCCTGAATGTCCGTCTTTTTGTGAAATCCCGATGTTATGAATTCTGTCTTCACTAAATGGATCAGTCTGTGCTTTCGTATGTGGTGGTCCCTGATAACTGTGATGTGCCCAATATGGGGCTTTGTGCTGTAATGCCATGTATTACTCTAATGGTATCACAGCACTATTGCACTTTGCACTTTAATTATTGTATATTCACTTATGTAAATGTATCTATGGCGGGTATGCTATCTTCCATAATCCTGTCACATTTGAACTAACACTGTGGTTATTATGGGTATTTATTTTTCCATTTTTAATGAAATCATGTCTAATGAATTATTGATTGTATGATGTAATGTCATGATCACTGTATTGTTTGTACACTTATGAGAATAACACTCATGTTGTAATTAGAATGTTCACCTTATCATGCGTAAATTATGGGACCTCCACGCATCCATGTATAAAATACTGTATTTATGTATACATTAAGACTAGATCCATACCTACTCTTGATAGAGTTCTATTGATTCCTCACACTTCGTGACATCCGTGCGCATGACCGTTGGGTCCGGGCGTCTTCTTCCGCCCTCTCTCTCCTGTGCAGGGCGGTGGTGGCGATGGCGATCGGCATCATAGAATGTGCGACCGCCCTCTCCCCCACTGCCCTCAGAGGAAGGGCGGAAGTAACATGACGTGGCGGACGCTGATTGGTCATGCGCCGCCGTGATGACATGGAATTTCACAGAGAATCACATGACGCCAGAATAGACACAGGATTGGCTGACGGCGCCTTATTAGTGTTCTCTCCCTCCCTGGTCTTTAACTCCTCCTGAGGAAGCAAACTATACGCGAAACGCGCGTTGAGGAGCGCCATTGCCCTGGTACCTGTCCCAGCTCTGTTGGTATGTAGCCCTATTCACTTGCATTACCTAGTGTTTTTGGACTTTGTGTCTGCCACTGTGGTATTTATGCACACCGGTTTTTTGAGGCAAGCACACCCTTGCTGCAGATTCTCCATTCATCTGGCATTATATCCATGGGGATAATTGGCCATTCATATATTATATACATGGAGATTCTATCACGTCCATCCATCTGATGGGGCAGGTAGCAGTGTGATGCAGGATTGTGGCTGTCCCTGCTTATTTATTGTCGTATAATATGTATCATATATGTCTTTTATGGATATTTAATAAAATTGATTTGTATTTTCCCATACCGGTGTGTTACGCACTCCTTTTCTTTATTGTGGTATTTTGTAATTGCGGGAGTGTACTGTTTATATTTGAGACCGCAGGTGATTTAATGATATATATACCTATACCCGCTCTAATATTCATTAAAGGTATTTTTAACAAGTCACTCTCTTTTCACAAAATGCTATTAGATTACAGGCCTCAAAAATTATGCATTCACCATACAAAAAAGATCAATTGATTATGTGGCTGGAGGTATATTAGACGGTCATTGGATATCAATTTTATTGCAGGCCAGTGGACTACATGCCCCAAATATTAGACATTTACCGTATAAAAAAGATTAGGTGATTATGCGGCTGGAGGTACATTAGGCGGTCATTGGATATCAATTTTACTGTTGACCAGTTAGTTTATCGGCCCAAAAAAATTATGCATTTAACGTACAGCATAGATCAAGTAATTATCTGGCTAGAGGTATATTATACGGTCTTTGGATATCAATTTTACTGCAGGCAGGTTAGATTACAGGCCCCAAACATTAGGCGTTCACCGTAAGGAAAATAAGTGATTATGTGGCTGGAGGCACATTAGGCAGTCACCGTATAACAATTAGATTAGATTACAGGGCCCAAACATTATGCAATAACAGTACAGAAAAGATCAAGTAATTATGTGGCTGAAGTTATATTAGACGTTCAATGGATATCAATTTTACTGCAGGCCAGTGGACTACATGCCCCAAATATTAAGCATTCACCGTACACAAAAGATCAAGTGATTATGTGGCTGGAGGTACATTAGGCGGTCATTGGATATCAATTTTACTGTTGGCCAGTTAGATTACAGGCCCCAAACATTATGTATTCACCATACAGACAAGATCAAGTGATTATGTGACTGGAGGTATATTAGGCGGTCATTGGATATCATTTTTACTGCAGGCCAGTGTAGTACAGGTACCAAACATTAGGAATTCACCAGACAGAGAAGATCACGTGATTATGTGGCTGAAGGTATATTAGACTGTCATTGGATATCAATTTTACTGCAGGACAATGTAGTACAGGCCCCAAACATTAGGAATTTACAGTACAGAAAAGAACATGTGATTATGTGGCTGGAGTTACATTAGACGGTCATTGGATATCAATTTATCCGCAGTCCAGTGTAGTACAGGCCCCAAACATTAGGCATTCACTGTACAGAAAAGAACAAGTGATTTTTTTTGGCTAGAGGTACATTAGGCCGTCACCGTATAACAATTTTACTGTTGACCAGTTGGATTACAGGCCCCAAAAATTAGGCATTCACCGTACAGAAAAGATCAAGTGATTATGTGCCTGGAGGTATATTAGACGGTCATTGGATATCAACTTTACTGCAGCCAGTGTAGTACAGGCCCCAAACATTCAAAACAGTGATGGACGAACATCTGCCGGGACGGTTCGCGAATGCGATCAAATGTTTGCGAACCGCAAGTTCGCGGCGGGTCCCATTCATTTTAATGGCAGGCGAACCTGAAAAACCTTCAGCTCATATTTGCAGACAAGAAATAATTACTAGAAGTGAACAAATAGTCCCACAACATGGACAGTGACATACCAGGTGTATTATTCGAATTTGCAATCTCCATTCATTATTTTTTTCAATGCGAAATATCGGCAATATAATTTTCACGTACGCGCTGTAAGGGATTAGGTAGCGGGGCTGTCGTCTCCTGGCTAGACAGGCATAGTTTAGCAGGCACATCGAAGAAGTTGCAGTCCACACGGCAGGAACTTCATTTAACTGACCTCAGCCAGTTTTATTGTCAGGTTGAGGTACAGAACATAAAACATAACAAACAAAAATCCTAAGCCTGTCCGGCTCTAACTATACAGCATGAAACCTCCCTGACCAAGTGCCGGCCTAATACCGAGCACCTAAACAAAACAGCAAAGTCCATACCTCCTTGAAGTGCTCTCACAGGCTCCATGCAGGTAACCTGTTCCCAGACTGAGCGAGCTGTGTCTGCATTCTCAGCCTTATATCAGGCTAGCACACCTGAGGAGTAATTACCTGACCGCCCAAAACCCGGACTGTCCGGATGGAGTGGGGCCCACCCTTTTATCCCCACTCCAGCAACACAGGCCCTAAAAACAGGTTTTATGCAAACCCGAATTGCAGAGACCTCTCCTGAACATTTCCCTGGTTGCTTTTAAATGACAGAAGTGAGGAACCTTGGGCACACATAGACCACTACTTCTCCAGACATTCTGTCACAGCGCATGCACAAATACACTAGTATATTTTTTTGGGGGGCGACTGGTATATCACACCAGTAGAAATTATTTGTTCCAATAACGCTTGTCCCTCTATATACCTGCAGTATCGCAGCAGAACCGCACACAACTGCTGCACAATACAAATGCACTATAATATACTTTCTATCATAGAAAGTATATTATAACATTGTACAAGGAAGGCAATCCATTAGAATATACATAAAGATAAAACGTAACTTTTAATAATTTTACTATGAGGGTCCATTTACACGTCCGTAAGTGTTTTGCGGATCCGCAAAACACGGACACTGGCAATGTGCATTCCCCAATTGGTGGACCGCACATTGCCGGCACTATAATAGAAAATGCCTAATCTTGTCTGCAATTGCGGACAAGAAGAGGACATGTTCTATTTTTTTGCGGAAACTGAAGCACAGATGCGGAAGTGCGGATCCGCAAATGCGGATGTGGATCCGCAAATGTGGATGCGGAGAGCACATTCTGGCCCCATTAAAAAAACGGACCCATTTTGCGAACGTGTGAATGGAAAAGATATCCCTCAAAATGAAAATAAAACAAAATATTAAAGTTAAGCAAAAAGCATAGATGTGGTAGGCAATAACAAGTGCTCGGCGGCACCAAATCAGAAACCATATGTCCTACCACAATCTGGGGTGGTTCCTGTGCACATCGATAAATCCAGGAGGGAAAGCAAAAAATATCCATCCCTGGGCTAGATGATGATGTGGTATTGAAGGACAGGGTGGGCAAAGAACTATCCCTGATATTGCCCTACAGGGGGGTGCTATTCTGGCCCTGATAGCCTAACCACAGACCACCCGCCCTGATAAGAGCGACCCCTTCCGGAACCTTACCCTATATAAAAATTGCCCTAGTAAGCCCCTAGCCCCTAGGCCACTGACTTCCAGGTGATCACTATATAGATCTATGTGTTTTTGACTCATTATAAGTATATTGCACCCCTCTGTGTATCACACCTATCGATAGCACACCTATACTAGTGCTTAAAATGACTTTTGTGGCCCTATTAGCTAGCGTTTGGTGTCCCTAACAGTCTGTCCCTGCTCCACACAGCAACCTCTCCCTACACTGGTAAAACACTGAATGTAAAATGGAGGCCAGATCAGGTTTATTTATAAGGTAGGGGGTATGTCCATGTGCTGAAACGTCTCAATTGGCTGTCCTGTACCACCTGATGGATGTGTCATGGGTCAAAGTTCTTCACAATGTCAAAGAATATGGCGGGCGCAAATTTCTCCATATGTTCGGCGAATCGCGAACACTCAAAGTTTGCCGCGAAACGACTGCCGGGCCAACCGCAAGGCCATCTCTAATTAGGAATTCACCGTACAGAAAAAAACAAGTGATTATGTGGCTGGATTTACATTAGGCGGTCACCGTATAACAATTTTACTGTTGACCCGTTAGATTACAGGCCCCAAAAAATTATGTATTTAAAGTACAGAAAATAACACCAGTATCTAATGCATGTATCTCACACTGACAGATGCAGCATAGGCCCCTAAAGTAGTGTATTGCCAAAAATGGGTGTTTTATTAAATCCAGAATATTATTGCAGTATTTCAAGCTTGTATGTCACACTAACAAATGCAGCATAGTCCGCAGATGTAGGGGATGGCCAAAAATGGGTCTTTTTTTAAACCCAGAATATTATTGCAATATTTCAAGCTTGTATCTCACACTGACAGATGCAGCATAGGCTACAAAATTAAGTATTTTGCCCAAAATGGGTGTTTTTTAGAGTTAAGCGGACACCTGGAAGTTGGGGTTCGGCCGAACTTGATAAAGTTTGAGTTCGGGACCCGAACTTGGCCCGAACTTGACCCCGAACCCGAACCCCATTGAAGTTAATGAGGACCCGAACTTTTGAGTGCTAAAATGAGTCAAAATGTGGTTAAAAGCATGGAAAGTGCTCTGCAAACAAATGTGGATAGGGAAAACACTTAAAATAACATAAAATACGTAAAAATAAAAAATTATAATCTTGATCTAGGAGGACCAGGTTCATATGGAGTAGGAGGTTGAGGAGGTGGCGGTGTAGGTGGAAGTGGCGGTGGAGGAGGAGGAGGTAGCCTACACTTCTTTTTGGTTTTAGATTTCTTTATTTTTATTGAAAATTTTCATATAAAGTATGACAATGCAAAGCGATTTGCAGTGGACGCAGCCACTGAAAAATGATATTGTACAAATCATCCAAGCGTTAATTAACATATAAGATATTTTGCCATAATATCTGAAGAGTAGGGACAATATATAATGAGATTGCCTGTAGACTAACAACATTGGATTCTATAATAACATTACAGTTGATTACAGGTCACATTTGTTGTCTTCTTCAACCTGTATGTTCACAAGGTAGCTATGACATCTTTAATAACCCAACCTGGGCACTTTTGAAGACACTAACTAGGTGTTAAATTTCCAGTATTCTAACACGGGAACAACAGGTAACTGAAACTAATAAAGTTTTAATTAATTAAATTAAGGATCCGTCTAATAATGAGGCTTAGCAGCAGGAGGGACCTAGAAATGGAGACACCAAAAGGCATTCACGAACCTTTCCCATAGTAGGGGTTAGACTCATGAAGGTCAATCTAGTGGGAGAATCTCGGATGGACCATCCAGGGACTCCATGTGTGTTTATATTTCACAGCAGAGAGCATTGAGGGTGGAATCATCCTTTCATATCGACAAGTTGTGTTTAAGTCAGTTATTACTTCTGAGATATCTGGGGGAATCACTTTTTTCCAGTGGCGAGTTATAATTAGCTTAGTGCCGAGCAAAACATGCCCCATTATGGGTCTATATGCAGGGTGTATGTGCTGAATGCCCAAGAACAATAGAGCAAATTCTGGTGTTGGGGAGACTTTGTGTCCAGATAATTCTTCTAGTAACTCGAATACTTGATTCCAGAAAGTAGTGATGATTGGGCACGACCACAAGACGTGGAGCAGTGAGCCTATCTTTCCACATCCCCTCCAGCATAAGGGAGAAGTAGAAGAGTATATAATGTGGAGTCTTTGGGGTGTGAAATACCAATTTAGGAGCGTCTTAACTCCTGCCTCATAATGAGTGACACATTTAAAATTAGAGGTCAAGAAGCCAATGGCGAGGGACCAGTTTTCTTCAGAGTATACGCTACCCAGTTCCTTTTCCCATTTCTTGAAAGGTTTGGATTTGACAAATTTAGTTTTATCATCCATAAAATCATAGATCCGTCCAGTTGCTCCTTTTTTCAGTAAGTTCTGTGAGCAATATAATTGGAGGATTCCCACATGAGTAGGAGGAGGTGTTTTGACAGTAGTCATTAATAGGTGTTTAATCCTAAGGTAATTAAATATTTCGCCAGGTGGGAGTTGGAACATTTGCTGAATGGTAGTGAATGGAACAATCCCATCAGCATTAATAAGCTGACAGATCCTCTCGATCCCCTTCTCACGCCATCTGCGCAAATTTATATCCTGAAGCAACAATTCCAGGGAATGGGTGTCTGAATGGAAGAATAAGGCACCTTCAGAGTCTGTGGATATGTTGTGGATTTGTAACCAAAGCCTCCCTACGTGTTTTAAGGTCATAAGGGAAAGGTCAGGAACCTTCCTATTCCATACAATACTAACTAACAAATCTCTCAAGGAGCCCACATTAACTGAGTATGATTCAATTTGATGCCAAGCCTTGGTGCAATCCCTTTTCCACCACTCCCTAGCTAGTGATAATCCAATAGCTTTGTGATAGTCACTAATACAAGGTAAGCCTATCCCTCCTGCTTTTTTCCGTAAGAAAAGTTGATTCTGGGCAATTCTAGGTCTAGACGATTTCCATATATATTTGGATAGGATTGACTGCGCCTTTTTAAAGAATAGAGTAGGGACTGAGATAGGGAGAGCTCTGAAGACATAGATTAATTTGGGTAGTGTCATCATCTGAAATGCTGCCACCCTTCCCATCCATGAAATCTCTTTCATAGAATATTGGGAAAAATCAATAGACATGGTTGAGAGGAGGGGTTCATAATTCCGTTTGTATAAAAGGGAGCAAGGGTATTTTAATTTGATTCCCAAGTATGGAAGTTCTGAGTTTTGCCAGTCTAGGGGATATCGAGATTTTAACGCTATGACATCTTTTTGGGGAATGTTAATAGGTAAGGCCTGGGATTTGGAGTTATTAATTTTATAGTAGGAAAGTGTACCAAAATGCATTATTATGTTAAATGCAGAGCGCAATGATTGGAGAGGGTTTGATAGGGTGAGGATGATGTCATCCGCATAGAGAGAAATTCTGTGGTCCCATCCTCCAATGTCTACACCTTGGATGAGGGGAGCATTCCTAATGTGTTGAGCTAAAGGCTCCAGAGCCAAGATGAACAAGAGGGGTGACAGTGGGCACCCTTGGCGTGAACCATTGGAAATCTGGAAAGGGTCAGATAGCACCCCGTTTACCCATATTCTAGCCATGGGGAGGTGTATAAGCTGTAGAAAGCATTCAGTATGTTGCCATTGAAGCCCATCTTTTGGAGAACCGAGAATGCGAACGACCAGTGTAATCGGTCGAACGCCTTCTCGGCATCTAGAGTCACCGCTAGCATAGGGAGACTATTCTGCTCAGCATAATCGAACAAATCCACTAATCTTCTGGTATTATCCGATGATATGCGGCCTTTAACAAATCCAGTTTGGTCATCTTTGATTAGGGAAGGGAGTATGGATGACAATCTACCTGCTATTAATTTGGCGAAAATTTTTATATCCGAATTAAGTAGTGAAATTGGTCTGAAATTTTGGGGTACATCTGGAGATTTTCCAGGTTTGGGCAATGTGACTATCAAGGCTGTAAGCGTCTCGGGTGGGAACGGGGACCCTTCCAGGGCGTGATTGAAAATATCTAGGATATAGGGAGACAGTATGTGGAGGAAATGCTTATAATATTCATTGGACAAACCATCCGGGCCTGGGGATTTACCTGGGGGGAGGGTTGCAATTAGTTTTTGGAGCTCAATGGACGTGAGCGGGGTGTTTAGTGAATGGAGCTGTGCCGAGGAGAGGGTAGGTAAGTCAGATTGAGCCAGGAAGTTCTCCACTAGCTTGGGGTAATTGTCAGGTAAAGCAACTGTGTCTTTGAGATTATAAAGGGTGTGGTAGTAGGTACGAAATTGTTCCGCGATATCCCTAGGGTCTAGTAGTTTTGCTTTAGAGGATGGGTGGATGAGAAATGGGATTTTGGTTTTGGATTGCTGAAATTTGATTTGGTTAGCCAGTAGTTTACCAGCTGTTTCCCAGAGCATAGTACCTCGTCTTTAGTCTTAGCAGGGACTTGGAATAATTGTGAGATAAGAGACTCCTCAATTTATCCCTCTCCAGTCTCAGTAAGGTGGATGTTTGAGATGTAGGTGACGTCTTGTTGAGATTCTCAAAATCAGCAATGGTCTTAATTAGCTGAGAGATTTCTTTTTCTCTGATTTTCTTCAGTTTGTGTTTCAGTCTAATTAGGGAGCCTCGAATGAACGCCTTATGAGTCTGCCATAGAATATATTTATCCTCGACAGAGCCATCATTAAAAGTGAAAAACTCTCGTAGTTCGCTAGACAGCTCTTTAACTGATTCTGGGTTAGAGTATAGAAATGTGTCATTACGCCAAATGGGAGCACGTGGGGATTGATAAAGGTCTTCTAGGGTCAGTGTTATTGGGGCATGATCAGACCATTGAATGAGTCCAATGCCTGTAGATATTGTATGTAGCAAGGTGGCTTGGTCTACTACAAACATATCAATACGGGAATATGAGAGATGAGGTGGTGAGAAGAAAGTATAATCCCTCTCCACACTATGTTGTGCTCTCCATATATCTATGAGACCCTCTGAGTGTAGTAGAGAAGCTACTCCACTCCCTGAGCGACGAGTTGGGCTAGTAAAATCCAATGATCCATCCATCACCGTGTTAAAGTCACCGCAAATAATGACCTTCCCTGGTTTCAGAGAATTTATCTGTTTCAATAATTTGCGTAGGAAGGTGAGTTGATGGTCATTAGGTGCATAAATGTTGACTAACGTGTAAGTGATGTTGTTAATTGAACATACCAGGATGATGTATCGGCCATTGGAGTCCACTTTTGATGAAATGGTAGTGAAGGCAACTGAATTCTTGACAGCTACATTCTTTCTTGCTAAAATGAGAATGCAATATGTGCGGAAAAGAACGGTTATGAATACGTTTAGCATCCTCCTGCAATAAATGGGTCTCCTGGATACAAATAAGGTCCGCTCCAGCTTTGGTTGCCTCCCGCCAAACATATGATCTTTTCTGGGGGCAGTTGAGCCCTTTAACGTTCAATGATAGAATTTTAAGACCCATATGACTGAGGGGAGGAACCAATCCTTATACGGATAAACAGATAGTCAAAGATTATCTAATCAACCTTAACAACAGTAAACTATTGTCTAATAATAAGCAGATTTTCAATCAGCCACAGAAGAACAGCTTGTGGGATTAGCAGTTGGAGGGGTATAGACGAAGTAGAGAGGAACAGCGGGAAAAGAAGGGAAGTATCACAGCCCCAGACGATTAGAATCAGTCTGTGTAGTATTGGTGACGCAAGTCCAGTGGTGAGGCTGAGAGGCGCCTCAACTATACGGGATGTTCAAGTATACAATCTGCACCTAAATATGAAAAAGGATTAAACAGTAGGCCCCATACAAATAGTGCAATAATATCTCCACATTCTTTTAACCTTATATATTGTGGTAAGATACCAAAAAAGATACCCGTATCCTGGACCAACATTAATCCTGTTGAGGAAGTTAAGCGTCTTAAGTTCCAGACGAGGATGGATGGTCATTTCGTCTGCGATTTCCTCGCTTCTCCAGTTGAAGTTGAATGTCCCAGGACTGTAGTAGGTCCTGGCCCTCAGTGACGGATTTCACCATATGGGTCTTGCCGTCTCTCCGGATTAGCAACTTTTGTGGATAGCCCCATTTGTATTGGATGTCATTTTCCCTGAGAGCAAGGGTGACCGGTTGCAATTCTCTTTGTCGTAGAGTCGCCATAGAGAGGTCAGCAAAGAGTCTGACCGATTGAAAAGGAGCAGGTAATTTATCGCAATTCCTGGCTGCCAACATTAAAGCCTCCTTAGTGTGGAAAAAATGGATACGAGCCAGAGTGTCTCTGGGGACATCAGAACTGAGATGAGATGGTTTTGGGATTCTATGAGCCCTGTCAATAATCATGTCTGGGACAGGGATTCTTGGTAGCAGCGTTTTGATGAGACTTTTGAGGTATGACTAAGTCCCGGGGTGCCACATCTTCTGGTATACCCCAGAATTTCACATTGTTCCTTCTGGAACGATCTTCCATATCCGCAATTTTGCTTTTAATGGATTCAAGTTCATCTGCCATATCATTGTGGGCATCTATTATGTTGTTTTGTGAGGTCGCAAAGTCTGCCATCTTATTTTCCACATGCAGAATCTTATTTTCAGTCTCTTTGACCTTGGCCGCTAAAGGGTTAATCAACCCTGCCATATCTGCGCATAGAGACTGATGCAGCGCTAGAAGCATATTTTTAATTGAGTCCTCACATAATGGCTTATTTGAGGTCTGATATGCGATTATGGGGACCGCTGTGCTGGTCTCCAGTGTCTGCGCCCATGTCAGATTACTGACCTCAGGAGGGTGAGATGATTCCAGACGCGGCTTCTGCTTCTGGGGACTGGAAGAAGGTGAGAGTCCAGTAAGATTAGTGGCTGCGCCATTTTGTGGAGCCATATTCACCGAAGCTCCTGTATCGCTTGGGGTCGGTGGAAGTGAAGGGAACTCCGCTTCATTTAGGGAGAAGATGTCGGGCTCCAGTGGGGGTGATGAGGAGCGGGAGCTGCATTTCGGCGAGGCGCTGTTGTGGGGAGAGGAAGTAGAAGCTCCGGTGTGGGAGCCGGCGCCATCTTTAGCCGGGCCTCTTTCAAAGAAGCCATCCAGGTTCCCGCTCTGCAGCCTAGGGAGCTGCCTTTTAGACTTCCCCATTTCGTCTTGGAGGGTGTCCAGCTTCACTACAGGCAGGAATGTGGTGATGATGGTGATAATAGCCCTGGGAAGCTCTTCTATGATCGCTGTGGTGCAGGAGCTGTCGGATCAAGCGGCCATTCCTCTCAGCGGCCAAGCCACGCCCTTCTTTTTGGTTTTAAATGTATTTGTATTTTTTTAAATTAAGGTACACCCCAAAACATTCTGGAAATATAACCTGTGATAACCCCCTCCAGTCATGCTAAACACACGTTAAGACAATACACTGGCTGCAGGGCAGGCCAGCACCAACAAGGGGTAAAGGGCAAGCTCAACAGCCTGACCCACAGTAGGCCTGAATTAAAGATTGGTGCACCAAATGGCGGTATTTCAAATCTCTAAATCTAACTCAAAAGCATTAAGGGTGTATTTCACAAAGACATATGCAGCAAAAGCTGCCAAATAAACTTTTTTTGCCCAAACGGGTGTTTGTTTAATAACTCAATATGGCAGCAGTATATAACCCAGGAATTTCAAACCTGCTTATACTGCAAGGCCTGAAATATTGTGTATTTTGCCCCAAAAAGGGTGTTTTATTAATGAAACATTATAAGCCCTGTATATACAGGGTGTATCTCACACGGCCTGACCCACAGTAGGCCTGAATTAATTATTGGTGCACCAAATGGCGGTATTTCAAATCTCTGAATCTAACCCAAATGTATTAAGAGTGTATCTCACAATTAGAGATGTCGTGAACATAAAATTTTCCATTCGCGATCGGCGAACGCAAATTTTCCCAAATGTTCGCGAACCGCAATAGACTTCAATAGGCAGGCGAATTTTAAAACCCGCAGGGACTCTTTCTGGCCACAATAGTGATGGAAAAGTTGTTTCAAGGGGACTAACACCTGGACTGTGGCATGCCGGAAGGGGATCCATGGCAAAACTCCCATGGAAAATTACGTAGTTGACGCAGAGTCGGGTTTTAATCCATAAAGGGCATAAATCACCTAACATTCCTAAATTGTTTGGAATAACGTGCTTTAAAACATCAGGTATGATGTTGTATCGATCAGGTAGCGTAAGGGTTGCACAAGGTTGGATACCAAGCTAGCCATGTCCCGTTCCTTGTCCTCACTGACGTCATTGAAGGTCTCTTCCTCCACCCAGCCACGTACAACACCAAGGGTCCCTGAAAGGTGACAACAAGCCCCCTGGAACGCCTGCTGTGGTTGGTCTTCCACCTCCTCAAAGCCACCTTCCTCCTCTGACTCCTCTCTCTGCATTGCATTGCCGCAGGTCCAATTGACGACGACAAGGCTGCTTCTGGTGGTGATGGTGACCACAACTCTTCCTCTTCATGCTCATCTACGGCCTGATCCAGCACTCTTCGCAGGGCACGCTCCAGAAAAAAACGCATATTTGATGAGGTCGATGATGTTGCCTTGGGTTTGACTGACCAGGTCTGTCACCTCCGCAAAAGGACGCATGAGCCTACATCCATTGTGCTTGAGCGTTCAGTAACGCGGCCAAAAAATACCCAGTTCTGCAGAGGCTGTCTTTTTTTTTTTTTTTTTAAATAAAAAAAAATCTGTTCTTACCAGTTTAATCTCTGTTTTGTCCCCTATCAGGGGCCGGTGTATGGAATAGATTTTAGGAACCGGGAGATGTAAAAAGTTGCTTGGTCGGTCCTCTTACTTCCAATTTGGGGCACTGCGCGTACGCCTTGCAATGTACTGTGCCACCAGATAGGAATATTACTACTTAACACACCACTCCTATCAGTTTAATCCCTGTTACGTCCCTTATCAGGGGCCGATGTATGTAATAGATTTTAGGAACCAGAAGATGGAAAAAGATGCTTGGTTGGTCCTCCTACTTCCAATTTGGGGCACTGCGCGTGCGCCGTGCAATGTACTGTGCCACCAGATATGAGTGGTGTGTTAAGTAGTACTATTCCTATCAGGGGACGTACAGGGAGTGCAGAATTATTAGGCAAGTTGTATTTTTGAGGATTAATTTTATTATTGAACAACAACCATGTTCTCAATGAACCCAAAAAACTCATTAATATCAAAGCTGAATATTTTTGGAAGTAGTTTTTAGTTTGTTTTTAGTTTTAGCTATTTTAGGGGGATATCTGTCTGTGCAGGTGACTATTACTGTGCATAATTATTAGGCAACTTAACAAAAAACAAATATATACCCATTTCAATTATTTATTTTTACCAGTGAAACCAATATAACATCTCAACATTCACAAATATACATTTCTGACATTTAAAAACAAAACAAAAACAAATCAGTGACCAATATAGCCACCTTTCTTTGCAAGGACACTCAAAAGCCTGCCATCCATGGATTCTGTCAGTGTTTTTATCTGTTCACCATCAACATTGCGTGCAGCAGCAACCACAGCCTCCCAGACACTGTTCAGAGAGGTGTACTGTTTTCCCTCCTTGTAAATCTCACATTTGATGATGGACCACAGGTTCTCAATGGGGTTCAGATCAGGTGAACAAGGAGGCAATGTCATTAGATTTTCTTCTTTTATACCCTTTCTTGCCAGCCACGCTGTGGAGTACTTGGACGCGTGTGATGGAGCATTGTCCTGCATGAAAATCATGTTTTTCTTGAAGGATGCAGACTTCTTCCTGTACCACTGCTTGAAGAAGGTGTCTTCCAGAAACTGTCAGTAGGACTGGGAGTTGAGCTTGACTCCATCCTCAACCCAAAAAGGCCCCACAAGCTCATCTTTGATGATACCAGCCCAAACCAGTACTCCACCTCCACCTTGCTGGCGTCTGAGTCGGACTGGAGCTCTCTGCCCTTTACCAATCCAGCCACGGGCCCATCCATCTGGCCCATCAAGACTCACTCTCATTTCATCAGTCCATAAAACCTTAGAAAAATCAGTCTTGAGATATTTCTTGGCCCAGTCTTGACGTTTCAGCTTGTGTGTCTTGTTCAGTGGTGGTCGTCTTTCAGCCTTTCTTACCTTGGCCATGTCTCTGAGTATTGCACACCTTTTGCTTTTGGGCACTCCAGTGATGTTGCAGCTCTGAAATATGGCCAAACTGGTGGCAAGTGGCATCTTGGCAGCTGCACGCTTGACTTTTCTCAGTTCATGGGCAGTTATTTTGCGCCTTGGTTTTTCCACACGCTTCTTGCGACCCTGTTGACTATTTTGAATGAAACGCTTGATTGTTCGATGATCACGCTTCAGAAGCTTTGCAATTTTAAGAGTGCTGCATCCCTCTGCAAGATATCTCACTATTTTTGACTTTTCTGAGCCTGTCAAGTCCTTCTTTTGACCCATTTTGCCAAAGAAAAGGAAATTGCCTAATAATTATGCACACCTAATATAGGGTGTTGATGTCCTTAGACCGCACCCCTTCTCATTACAGAGATGCACATCACCTAATATGCTTAATTGGTAGTAGGCTTTCGAGCCTATACAGCTTGGAGTAAGACAACATGCATAAAGAGGATGATGTGGTCAAAATACTCATTTGCCTAATAATTCTGCACGCAGTGTATAAGGAATAGATTTTAGACAACCGGAAAGAGTTGTCAATAGTTGATACACTCATGACATAAATTTTATTCCTCTATGCGTCAATCTTGGTGTAGTGATGACTGTGCTCGTGCGCACGTTTGGGAGATTGCAGACGATGGGGGTTTTTCAAAGTCTATGGTCGTGCTGAGGTAGTTCAGTGACAGTTAAGTGACCCAGAAAACAATGATTCTGCAGTGTGGGCCCATTGTTGGCCTAGTAGGCTTTAATGATCACCTTATATGATCACAAAAGAAAATTAATGTTTTTTCTATGCAAAATTATCCAGCCGATCGCTTTTGGTCTGTTCACAATGAAGCAACGACCTTATCATCTGGGGTGTGCCAACATTGCCATTGCCAACACACTCATAGAGGTGGTCGCTTCATTGTGATATGGAAGCCCCTTCACCACAAAAAGGTAACTATCACGAAGGGGAATTGATACATGTATGTGCCTTTTTTTTTGTTTTGTTTTTGCAGCCACAGTGCAGCACCAGAGGCCAGAAAAATTAGGCATGTACACATGCCTGAAAAATTTGGTATTGTTGTAGCCGATGTTTTCCAGGCAGAAAGTGCAGTAAAACATTGTGGCTTGAACCCTAGTTGGTGGCAGATAAGTCACGCAAGTCATCCGGCATGCAGAGATAAAATACAGCAGCGTGTGGACCATTTTTAGCCCAAGGCAGCTCATCTCATAACCAGGCCTTTTTTAGTCAAATGTATCGCCCACTTTCAGTTCCTTCGGGATCCATGCCTCATTCATCTTAATAAAGGTGAGGTAATCTAGACTTTTTTGACCTAGGCGACTTCTCTTCTCAGTGACAATACCTCCTGCTGCACTGAAGGTCCTTTCTGACAGGACACTTGAAGCGGGGCAGGCCAGAAGTTCAATCGCAAATTGGGATAGCTCAGGCCAAAGGTCAAGCCTGCACACCCAGTAGTCAAGGGGTTCATCGCTCCTCAGAGTGTCGATATCTGCAGTTAAGGCGAGGTAGTCTGCTACCTGTCGAGTCGTTCTCTGAGGGTGGACCCCGAAGGGCTGTGGCGATGCATAGGACTTAAAAATCTCTGCATGTCCTCCATCAACAAAAAGCGTCCTGTCCTTGCCGGCGTGGTCGTGGTAGGAGGAGGATTACTTTCACTTCTTCCCCTGTTAGATTCCCGTTGTGCTGTGACATCACCCTTATACGCTGTGTAAAGCATACTTTTTAATTTATTTTGGAACTGCTGCATCCTTTCCGACTTGCGGTAATTCGGTAACATTTCAGGCACAGGTCGTTCTCCTTCAGTACAGGTCGTTCTCCTTCAGCATTTTTATACGAGGGTCCCTCAACAGGCACGACAGCATGAAAGACCCCATTTGCACAAGGTTGGATGCCGAGCTACTCATGTCCCGTTCCTCGATCTCACTGAAAGGCTGTTTTTCCCCCCAGCCACGTACAACACCACGGGTACCAGATAGGTGACAACGAGCACCCTGGGATGCCTGCTGTGATTGGTCTTCCTCCTCCTCCTCAAAGCCACATTCCTCCTCTGACTCCTCTTCTAGCGTTGCCGCAGGTCCAGCAAGCGATGCTGATAAGGCTGTTTCTGGTGGTGATGGTGACCACAACTCTTCCTCTTCACGCTCATCTACGGCCTGATCCAGCACTCTTCGCAGGGCACACTCCAGTAAGAAAACAAATGGGATGATGTCACTGATGGTGCCTTTGGTGCGACTGACTAGGTTTGTCACCTCCTCAAAAGGACGCATGAGCCTACAGGCATTGCGCATGAGCGTCCAGTAACGTGGCAAAAAAATTCCCAGCTCCGCAGAGGCTGTCCTAGCACCCCGGTCATACAAATACTCGTTGACAGCTTTTTCTTGTTGGAGCAGGCAGTCGAACATTAGGAGTGTTGAATTCCAACGTGTCGGGCTGTCGCAAATCAAGCGCCTCACTGGCATGTTTCGCCGCTGGATATCTGAAAAGTGCGCCATGGCCGTGTAGGAACGCCTGAAATGGCCACACACCTTCCTGGCCTGCTTCAGGACGTCCTGTAAGCCTGGGTACTTATGCACAAAGCGTTGTACGATCAGATTACACACATGTGCCATGCACGGCACATGTGTCAACTTGCCCAAATTCAATGCCGCCAACAAATTGCTTCCATTGTCACACACCACTTTGCCGATCTCCAGTTGGTGCGGAGTCAGCCACTGATCCACCTGTGCGTTCAGGGCGGACAGGAGTGCTGGTCCGGTGTGACTCTTTGCTTTCAGGAAAGTCAACCCCAAGACGGCGTGACACTGCCGTATCCGGGATGTGGAATAGCCCCTGGGGGGGTGCCGTTGATGTGGAGCCAGACGCAGCAGCAGAAGAGGACTCAGCCAAGGAGGTTATGGAAGAGGATGGAGTAGGAGGAGTAGAGGAGGTGGCAGCAGGCCTGCCTGCAAGTCGTGGCGGTGTCACCAACTCCTCTGCAGAGCCACGCATTCCATGCTTGGCAGCAGTCAGCAGGTTCACCCAATGCGCAGTGTAAGTGATATACCTGCCCTGACCGTGCTTTGCAGACCAGGTATCAGTGGTCAGATGGACTCTTGCCCCAACACTGTGAGCCAGACATGCCATGACTTCCTTTTCCACAATAGAGTACATGTTGGGGATTGCCTTTTGTGAAAAAAAAATTCGGCCGGGTACCTTCCACTGCGGTGTCTTAATAGCTACAAATTTTTTTAAGGCCTCAGACTCCACCAGCTTGTATGGTAAAAGCTGGTGGGCTAAGAGTTCCAACAAGCCAGCTGTCAGACGCCGGGCAAGGGGGTGAATCTGTGACATTGGCTTCTTACGCTCAAACATTTCCTTGACAGACACCTGACTGTGGGCAGATGAGCAGGAACTGCTGAAGGTGAGAGGCGGAGTGGTGGGTGGTTGAGAGGGGGCAAGGAGGACAGCATTGGTTGACGTGGCTGAAGATGCTGGACCAGGAGGAGGATGGTGGCTTTGAATTTGTGTGCTGCTTGTACTCATCATGTGTTGATCCCATAGGTGTTTGTGATGTGAGATCATGTGCCTTCGCAAAGCAGTTGTACCTAGGTGGGTGTTGGACTTCCCACGACTCAGTTTCTTTTGGCACAGGTTGCAAATGGCATCTCTGTTATCAGAGGCAGACACACACAAAAAATGCCACACTGCTGAGATTTGCAATGACGGACATCTGGTGGTGGCAACAGCATGCGTTGATTGGCGTGCTGTCTGGCTGACCCCGGGTGCCGATACATGCTGTCTGACTGTGCCACTAGCTCCTTGCAACGACCTCCCCCTGCTTCCAACTCGTCGTCTCCTTCTCCTCTCTGTCTCCCCATCTGAACTTTCCCCCTGTTCTTCTAGACTGATGTACTAGCCCTAAAAAGGGTTTTTGGGGTGCTGTCAGGACGCTGTTCTTACAGCAGATCAGATGAGTCTTTGAGGACTGGAGTGGACACAGAACACTGGCCTAGCTAAAGATTTCCCCTTAATTTAGCAGCACTCTCCCTGCTCTCACTAACACTGCAGCTTCAAAATAAATCTAAGATGGATGCTGTGCTTGCTTTTTGATAGGAGGTGGGAGGGTCTGGGAAGGAGGGTATGCTGATTGGCTGGAATGTGTCTGCTGACTGTGAGGTACAGGGTCAAAGTTTGCTCAATGATGACGTATAGGAGGCGGACCGAACATCGCATATGTTCGCCCGCCGCGGCGAACGCGAATAAGCGATGTTCGCCGGCGCATAGTTCGGGACAACTCTAGCTGCAAGGCCTGAAATATTGTGTATTTTGCCCCAAAAAGGGTGTTTTATTCATTTAAGAATATAAGACCTGTATTTACAGGGTGTATCTCACACGGCCTAACCTACAGCAGGCCTGAATTAAATATTGGTGCACCAAATGGCGGTATTTAAAATCTCTGAATCTAACCAAAATGTATTAAGGGTGTAGCTCACAATGACCTATGCAGCAAAGGCTGCCAAATAACCTTTTTTTTTCCCAAACGGGTGTTTGTGTCACGGATGGTGTTACAGAAAACTAGAAGACACAAATGAAGATCCGACTGATTTGATCTAAAACTAAGGAACAAAAGGGTAAGCCCTGTAAAAACTCTAGCTCTTTCCCTTACTGCTCAGCCTATGCAAAAATCTCAATGGTAGAAATTTGCATACCCTCATTCCTCGACTGTATGACACCTCAACACCCTATAATAGTGAGGGGACACGACCACCGGCTCCCTATACTTAATACGGAGGGAGTCAGGGTCACCTAAGATCAAGCCCACAGGAAATCAGAAATAAAGAAACAGACTTATCTTGTGGATGCAGTAGTAACAGCTTCTAGCATCAGCACACTCCAGGAAGTTGTATAAACCGCAAAGTGATGCAGTATGGGAGGGGATTTAAAGGGATGCAATCAGTGCAACTAGATGACAGCTGAGAGAGGGAAACGATATGACAAAAGGAAATCAAATCAAAAGAACCTCAAGCAGGAGGTTCTGAAGAACTTCTGTCAGAGCTTCTCAGATGCCTGGCGGTGACAGTTTGTTTAATAACTCAATATGGCAGCAGTATACAGGTCCTTCTCAAAAAATTAGCATATTGTGATAAAGTTCATTATTTTCTGTAATGTACTGATAAACATTAGACTTTCATATATTTTAGATTCATTACACACAACTGAAGAATTTCAAGCCTTTTCTTGTTTTAATATTGATGATTTTGGCATACAGCTCATGAAAACCCAAAATTCCTATCTCAAAAAATTAGCATATTTCATCCGACCAATAAAAGAAAAGTGTTTTTAATACAAAAAAAGTCAACCTTCAAATAATTAAGTTCAGTTATGCACTCAATACTTGGTCGGGAATCCTTTTGCAGAAATGACTGCTTCAATGCGGCGTGGCATGGAGGCAATCAGCCTGTGGCACTGCTGAGGTGTTATGGAGGCCCAGGATGCTTCGATGGCGGCCTTAAGCTCATCCAGAGTGTTGGGTCTTGCGTCTCTCAACTTTCTCTTCCCAATATCCCACAGATTCTCTATGGGGTTCAGGTCAGGAGAGTTGGCAGGCCAATTGAGCACAGTAATATCATGGTCAGTAAACCATTCACCAGTGGTTTTGGCACTGTGAGCAGGTGCCAGGTCGTGCTGAAAAATGAAATCTTCATCTTCATCTCCATAAAGCTTTTCAGCAGATGGAAGCATGAAGTGCTCCAAAATCTCCTGATAGCTAGCTGCATTGACCCTGCCCTTGATAAAACACAGTGGACCAACACCAGCAGCTGACATGGCACCCCAGACCATCACTGACTGTGGGTACTTGACACTGGACTTCAGGCATTTTGGCATTTCCCTCTCCACAGTCTTCCTCCAGACTCTGGCACCTTGATTTCCGAATGACATGCAAAATTTGCTTTCATCCGAAAAAAGCTTCTCTGTAGCCCAGGTCAGGCGCTTTTGCCGCTGTTTCTGGTTCAAAAGTGGCTTGACCTGGGGAATGCGGCACCTGTAGCCCATTTCCTGCACACGCCTGTACACGGTGGCTCTGGATGTTTCTACTCCAGACTCAGTCCACTGCTTCCGCAGGTCCCCCAAGGTCTGGAATCGGTCCTTCTCCACAATCTTCCTCAGGGTCCGGTCACCTCTTCTCGTTGTGCAGCGTTTTCTGCCACACTTTTTACTTCCCACAGACTTCCCACTGAGATGCCTTGATACAGCACTCTGGGAACAGCCTATTCGTTCAGAAATTTCTTTCTGTGTCTTACCCTCTTGCTTGAGGGTGTCAATGATGGCCTTTTGGACAGCAGTCAGGTCGGCAGTCTTACCCATGATTGTGGTTTTGAGTAATGAACCAGGCTGGGATTTTTAAAACCCTCAGGAATCTTTTGCAGGTGTTTAGAGTTAATTAGTTGATTCAGATGATTAGGTTAATAGCTCGTTTAGAGAACCTTTTCATGATATGCTAATTTTTTTAGATAGGAATTTTGGGTTTTCATGAGCTGTATGCCAAAATCATCAATATTAAAACAAGAAAACTACTTGAAATACTTCAGTTGTGTGTAATGAATCTAAAATATATGAAAGTCTAATGTTTATCAGTACATTACAGAAAATAATGAACTTTATCACAATATGCAAATTTTTTGAGAAGGACCTGTATAACCCAGGAATTTCAAACCTGTTTATGCTGCAAGGCCTGAAATGTGTATTTTGACCCAAAAAAGGTGTTTTATTAATGACAGAATGTAAGCCCTGTATATACAGGGTGTATCTCACACGGCCTGACCCACAATAGGCCTGAATTTAAGATTGGTGCACCAATTGGTGGTATTTCAAATCTCTGAATCTAACCCAAATGTATTAAGGGTGTATCTCACAATGACCTATGCAGCAAAGGCTGCCAAATAAACTTTCTTTGCCCAAACGGGTCTTTGTTTAATAACTCAGTATGACAGCAGTATATGATCCAGGAATTTCAAACGTGCCTATGCTGCAAGGCCTGAAATATTGTGTATTTTGAACCAAAAAGGATGTTTTATTGATGAAAGAATATAAGACCTGTATATACAGGGTGTATCTCACACGGCCTGACCCACAGTAGGCCTGAATTAAAGATTGGTGCACCAAATGGCTGAATTTAAAATCTCTGAATCTAACCCAAATGTACACTGCTCAAAAAAATAAAGGGAACACAAAAATAACACATCCTAGATCTGAGTTAATTAAATATTCTTCTGAAATACTTTGTTCTTTACATAGTTGAATGTGCTGACAACAAAATCACACAAAAATTAAAAAATGGAAATCAAATTTTTCAACCCATGGAGGTCTGGATTTGGAGTCACACTCAAAATTAAAGTGGAAAAACACACTGCAGGCTGATCTAACTTTGATGTAATGTCCTTAAAACAAGTCAAAATGAGGCTCAGTAGTGTGTGTGGCCTCCACGTGCCTGTATGACCTCCCTACAACACCTGTGCATGCTCCTGATGAGGTGGCGGATGGTCTCTTGAGGGATCTCCTCCCAGACCTGGACTAAAGCATCTGCCAACTCCTGGACAGTCTGTGGTGCAACGTGACGTTGGTGGATAGAGTGAGACATGATGTCCCAGATGTGCTCAATTCGATTCAGGTCTGGGGAACGGGCGGGCCAGTCCATAGCATCAATGCCTTCATCTTGCAGGAACTGCTGACACACTCCAGCCACATGAGGTCTAGCATTGTCTTGCATTAGGAGGAACCCAGGGCCAACCGCACCAGCATATGGTCTCACAAGGGGTCTGAGGATCTCATCTCGGTACCTAATGGCAGTCAGGCTACCTCTGACGAGCACATGGAGGGCTGTGAGGCCCTCCAAAGAAATGCCACCCCACACCATTACTGACCCAATGCCAAACCGGTCATGCTGGAGGATGTTGCAGGCAGCAGAACGTTCTCCACGGCGTCTCCACTCTGTCACTTCTGTCACATGTGCTCAGTGTAAACCTGCTTTCATCTGTGAAGAGCACAGGGCGCCAGTGGCGAATTTTCCAATCTTGGTGTTCTCTGGCAAATGCCAAACGTCCTGCACGGTGTTGGGCTGTAAGCACAACCCCCACCTGTGGATGTCGGGCCCTCATATCACCCTCATGGAGTCTGTTTCTGACCGTTTGAGCAGACACATGCACACTTGTGGCCTGCTGGAGGTCATTTTGCAGGGCTCTGGCAGTGCTCCTTCTGTTCCTCCTTGCACAAAGGCGGAGGTAGCGGTCCTGCTGCTGGGTTGTTGCCCTCCTACGGCCTCCTCCACGTCTCCTGATGTACTGGCCTGTCTCCTGATAGCGCCTCCATGCTCTGGACACTACGTTGACAGACACAGCAAACCTTCTTGCCACAGCTCGCATTGATGTGCCATTCTGGATAAGCTGCACTACCTGAGCCACTTGTGTGGGTTGTAGACTCCATCTCATGCTACCACTAGAGTGAAAGCACCGTCAGCATTCAAAAGTGACCAAAACATCAGCCAGGAAGCATAGGAACTGAGAAGTGGTCTGTGGTTATCACCTGCAGAACCACTCCTTTATTGGGGGTGTCTTGCTAATTGCCTATAATTTCCACCTGTTGTCTATCACATTTGCACAACAGCATGTGAAATTGATTGTCACTCAGTGTTGCTTCCTAAGTGGACAGTTTGATTTCACAGAAGTGTGATTGACTTGGAGTTACATTGTGTTGTTTAAGTGTTCCCTTTATTTTTTTGAGCAATGTATTAAGGGTGTATCTACAATGACATATGTAGCAAAGGCTGCCAAATAAACTTTTTTGCCCAAACGGGTGTTTGTTTAATAACTCAATATGGCAGCAGTATATAACTAAGGAATTTCAAACGTGCTTATGCTGCAAGGCCTGAAATATTCAGTATTTTGCCCAAAAAGGGTGTTTTATTAATGAAAGAATATAAACCCTGTATATACAGGGTGTATCTCACACGGCCTAACCTACAGTAGGCCTGAATTAAAGATTGGTTCCCCAAATAGTGGTATTTCAAATCTCTGAATCTAACCCAAATGTATTAAGGGTGTATTTCACAATGACATATGCAGCAAAGGCTGCCAAATAATCTTTTTTTCCCTAAACGGGTGTTTGTTTAATAACTCAATATGGCAGAAGTATATGACCCAGGAATTTCAAACATGCTTATGCTACAAGGCCTGAAATATTCTGTATTTTGCCCAAAAAAGGTTTTTTTTTTAATGAAAGAATGTAAGCCCTGTATATACAGGATGTATCTCACATTGCCTGACCCACAGTAAGCCTGAATTAAAGATTGGTGCACCAAATGGCAGTATTTCAAATCTCTGAATCTAACCCAAATGTATTAAGGGTGTATTTCACAATGACATATGCAGCAAAGGCTGCCAAATAATCTTTTTTTGCCCAAACGGGTGTTTAATAACTCAATATGGCAGCAGTATATAACCTAGGAATTTCAAACGTGCTTATGCTGCAAGGCCTGAAATATTGTGTATATTGACCCAAAAAGGGTGTTTTATTAATGAAAGAATATAAGCCCTGTATATACAGGGTGTATCTCACATGGCCTGACCCACAGTAGGTCCGAATTAAAGATTGGCGCCCCAAATAGCGGTATGTCAAATCTCTGAATCTAGCCCAAATGTATTAAGGGTGTATTTCACAATGACCTATGCAGCAAAGGCTGCCAAATAATCTTTTTTTGCCCAAAAGGGTGTTTGTTTAATAACTCAATATGGCAGAAGTATATGACCCAGGAATTTCAAACATGCTTATGCTACGGGGCCTGAAATATTGTGTATTTTGCCCAAAAAAGGGTGTTTTATTAATGAAAGAATGTAAGCCCTGTATATACACAGTATGTATCTCACACTGGTATAAATATAGAGTTCGGACCGCGCCTATCATCAAGGCCAGTATGCAAACAATTTTCCTTCTTCCTTCTCCCTTTTGAAAGGAAACCGAGGGCTGCAAATATCCTATATATGGATATCCTTCAACTGATAAAAGTTAAAGATAGTGTAAGTCCGTACGGTTGTTAAACCTGCACTGCACAGATTATACTTACACAGCGCTATGTCAACCAAGGCGTGTATATAGTACCCTCCGTAACTAGTTGGTTTGATTCTGACGGAGATTCACGTTCCCATGCAGTCACGCAGGGTCCAACCACGGACTTAATTCAGATATACCCCAGGTAGAGCTTGCTGTTCTTTTCAATTTCTTTCCTAGAGGCTTCTGTGAATACAAGTGGCTTCTGCAATAGTGAAGCTCCGATGATGTTTGATAAAAAGTTTTTATTTGCACATACTCACAAACATGCTCTTTAAAATTTGCATTTAATTTGCATTTAAAATCCCAGCGTCTAAATCTTTTGCCCGACCCGGGTTTCACTCCTTAAGCTTCGTCAGGGGCACACTTCTTCTTTCCCTCCCCCTTCTTTTTATTTGGTAGGCTGGAGTTAAAATTGTTTGCATACTGGCCTTGATGATATGCGCGGTCCGAACTCTATATTTATACCTGTTTAAATCGTGACTGACCCCACAACACATTTCGGACCTGCAGCACAGCATTGTTGCGGACTGGTGATATATTTCTTTTGTATTGTATTTTGGTGGGACAAACGCCGAGTCCAGCAATCATGGATATTTTTGATTTTAGAGCAAGTATGGTATGTGATGTTGAAAGCATATTCACTATTAAAGGGATTCTGTCACCTCCTTTTACGATTTTAAGCTGGCACCATCGCTATGTTGACTAAAGTACCTTATTTCCAGCAGTCTTCTTTTTACTTTATTTAGTTTAGTAGTTTTGATGTAAAAGCGATTTTTATGTTATGCTAATTAGGGTCCAAGGTGCCAAGAGGGGCGTTTTTCTCACTCTCCGGAGCCCAGTGACGCCCCCCTGCAGTGCCCAAGAACGCCTCCTTATAATCAAATAACCTCCCACAGCCCGGCAAACGGTTCCGCCCCCTCCGCACGTCATAATCTACCTTATAGATATGCCCCATCCTCCTTCCTGTCTGCAGCCAGAAAACTCGCGCAGTACCGCCTGCAACCTGCGCGATCATCAACGTCCTAAGGGCAACAGCGCTCAGGTCACATCACTGGGCTCGGCGCATGCCCAGTGAGACTTTTGAGGCTGTTGCCCTCAGGAGGTTGATGATTGCGCAGGCGGTACTGCGCCTGCGCGAGTTTTCTGGCCGCAGACAGGAAGGAGGACGGGGCATATCTATAAGGTAGACTATGACGTGCGGAGGGGGCGGAACCGTTTGCCGGGCTGTGGGAGGTTATTTGATTATAAGGAGGCATTCTTGGGCACTGCAGGGGGGCGTCACTGGGCTCCGGAGAGTGAGAAAAACGCCCCTCTGGGCACCTTGGACCCTAATTAGCATAACATAAAAATCGCTTTTACATCAAAACTACTAAACAAAATAAAGTAAAAAGAAGAGTCCTGGAAATAAGGTACTTTAGTCAACATAGCGATGGTGCCAGCTTAAAATGGTAAAAGGAGGTGACAGAATCCCTTTAATGAAAAAATTAAGGAAGAAAAAATAATGAGATATATGTTTGTAGAGTTAGAAAAAGACCTATGTAAAGAAATCAGGACCACCTGGGAAGTCTTATCCCTTGAGAGATATTTAGCGGAGGGCAGGATCCCTCAGGGTCTGCGATGGCAGCTTCCCCTTAATACAGAAGATCCTAATGATATAGATGATTGGGAAAAACTAATGGATTTTTGTGGCTTTAAAGCTATGGAATTCATCATAAAAATACGGAGAAATAAACTAAAAAACATAGGCCAGAATATAGAAAAATTACAAGAAAAATTAAAACCCTTCAAAAAAGGTAATGAATATATTAAGTTAAGTGAAAAATGCCAAGCGAACATCACAGCAATAGACAAAGAAATAAAAGATAAAAAACAGAAAAAATATCGAAAAACGTGTGAAGAATATGAAACTAAAAAAAGTCTATAAATGGAGATTTAGGTCAGAAACAAACAGAAAGGCAAACCATATTAGAAATGGGAGAGCAGAGAGAGACCGAGGAAAAGAATTATAGTGTGAATAGTAGATCTAACAGTTACCCCAGATATCAGTGGGAGGAATGGGATGCTATAAGGAAAAATGAAAATTATGGGGATCCATCTACCAACACATGGAACATACAGCATTATAATGGAAACTATGATGGATGTGGAAGGAATTCCAACCATCATCAGTGGCCGAGTGTGAGGAGACCACACCAACAATACGGGCGGCAATATAAAAATAATAACCCATATAAATTTGTAAAAGAGGACCCCCCGATAACACAGGGAAATAGGGCAAAACCAACACAAAATGGAGAAGAACAAAAAGATATAATGCAGGAAAAAAGGCAGGTAGATCAACAGAATTTTCCACAACAAGCGATCAAGGGTGTACAGAAGGAAGAACAAGAAAAACAACCGCAGGAAAGAAAAATCAAAACCACATCAAATATCAACACACCGCAAAAAAGAAGGTTTATAGAGGAAAAAGAGGGGGACAAAAACACAAAATCGGCAACCAAAAAAAGCAAGGTGTGAATGAAGGGATATTTAACCTCAGCAGACACACCCTGTCAGAATTTGAAAAAGCGATACTTAGAAAGGGGTTGAAATTTGCGCCATCGAAAAGTTTGAACAAATTTGATGCCTTTGTGGACATACACAAATATATTAGAAAGTTAAACATAGCCAAATTTTTTGTAGGGAAGGAATCAGCTAATAACCAAAATAATGCAGAGCAGAAGAATGAATATATACATACGAAATTAAAAGATAAATCAAAATTTTATCATAAAAATGAGTGCATAGATGCCTTCAAAAGAAGTATTCTGAATGAATTGGAAAAAATAGAACTTAAAAAGAAAGGAGGCAATTTGACCAAAAAAGAAAGAGATGCACTAAAAATGCTACAGGACAATCAGGATATAATAATAAAGCCTGCAGATAAAGGGAAGGGGGGGGTAGTGGTTATGAATGTTGAGGACTATGAAGCGGAGGTCCTGAGACAGCTGGGTGAAGTCAAGACCTACGCTGTGTTGAAAAAAGACCCCCTCCCAGAATACAAAAATAAATTACAAGCTTTGGTTAAATATGGAGGAGACAAAGGTATACTCAATAAAAAGGAAATGGAATATTTGAACAGAAAGGAACCGATGACCCCAATTATCTATATACTACCGAAAATTCACAAAAGTGCCACAAATCCCCCCGGTAGACCTATAGTGTCAGGGATTAATTCCCTCACTAGTAGAACTACGGAGTATATAGATAATTTTTTACAAAAATATGTACCACTAGCACCTTCCTATTTGAAGGATAGCGGTAGTGTGGTTAAAATGATAAAAGAACTACAGGTGGTTGGGGAGAACACGTGGATGGCTACCATCGACGTGTCCTCCTTGTATACCATCATACCAAAAAAATTAGGATTACAAGCAGTACGAGAAACCCTGTACAATGACCCTGACATGACTAAGACACAAGCGGACTTCATAGTACGCTGTGTGGAATTCTGTTTAGAATACAATTACTTGTGGTATAAGGACCAATATTACCTACAAAAGGTTGGAACGGCGATGGGGGCGAAATTCGCCCCCAGTTTTGCAAATATTTTTATGACTATGTGGGAGCAACAAAATATTGACCCCGAGATAAACCAATTCAAGAAAAGTGGGACTCTAAAAACCTGGAAAAGGTATATAGACGACTGCTTGGTGATATGGGAGGAGGAAAAAAGCCAGCTGGAGGCCTTTATTGCAGGATTGGAGAACAAAGAATGGAACCTTAGTTTTACTAGCACGGTCAGTGCGGTATCGGTGGATTTTTTGGACCTGACCATATATGTTGAAGAGGGACAGCTCAAAACCAAGACCTTTTTTAAACCTACAGATGTCAATGGGTATATAGATCTAACGAGCTGCCATTATGCCCCTTGGTTGCATAACATACCAAGGGGACAGGTCCAGAGAATCCACCGTAACTGCACTGATTCAGCTATCTTTAAAAAGCAGAGTAACATAATAAAAGAACGCTTCTTGGAAAAGGGATATGAGAATGACAACTTGGACAAATGTATAAAAGATATAACAAAACAACGAGAGGGAACCCCGATTAAACCAAAAACATCAAAAAAGACCATTGATTTCCGTTTTTCGTTCATAACCCAGTTCACACAATGTTCTGGGGAACTAAAAAACGCAATTAAAAAAAAACTGGTCGATCCTAAAAAATGACCCAGTACTCGAACCTGTGATTCCTAAACAACCGCTAGTCATCTACAAAAAAAAGCACCCAATTTACAAAATAAGTTAGTACATAGTGCTAACCGGCCAGAAGATAAAAATAAAAAAATAAAAAACAGCTTTAACTAGTGTGGTTTTTGCATCGCTTGCAAAAACAGGAAAAGAACAGAAAGATCACAAAATAGCACTAGTATTAAAAGTACCACAAAAGACAAACAGTTGGAAGTAGTGGGTGAGATGACATGTCATAGCAAAGGGGTTGTATATGTACTGGAGTGCCCCTGTGGCCTCCAGTATGTAGGACGGACCATTAGACCCCTCAAGGTCCGTGTGCAGGAGCACATAAGAAATATTAAAAAAGGACTTGAAAGTCATGGTGTATCGGCTCATTATAAAAAATATCACCCAAAAAATCCAGAAGGTCTAAAGTTTATGGGGGTGGAATTAGTACAAAGTCATTGGAGGGGAGGAAGTTTTCTAGAAAAAAAATCTATAAAAAAGAAAGCAAGTGGATATATGAATTATGTACACTACAACCAGGAGGCCTGAATGTAGACTTTGACCTGCAAGCTGTGTTTAAATTAGAACATAAAACTGATAGAACCATTATGTCCATGTGAATTGAGACCTAACAGCAGCCGTTTTTTTTCCCTTGAGGATTAGGTGATACAAGTATAGGGTTAAAACAGAGAAAAGGCAAGTGGTTTGGAGTAGCACATAGGTGCTTGATTAACTCCAGCCTACCAAATAAAAAGAAGGGGGAGGGAAAGAAGAAGTGTGCCCCTGACGAAGCTCAAGGAGTGAAACCCGGGTCGGGCAAAAGATTTAGACGCTGGGATTTTAAATGCAAATTTTGAAGAGCATGTTTGTGAGTATGTGCAAATAAAAACTTTTTATCAAACATCATCGGAGCTTCACTATTGCAGAAGCCACTTGTATTCACAGAAGCCTCTAGGAAAGAAATTGAAAAGAACAGCAAGCTCTACCTGGGGTATATCTGAATTAAGTCAGTGGTTGGATCCTGCGTGACTGCATGGGAATGTGAATCTCCGTCAGAATCAAACCAACTAGTTACGGAGGGTACTATATACACGCCTTGGTTGACATAGCGCTGTGTAAGTATAATCTGTGCAGTGCAGGTTTAACAACCGTACGGACTTACACTATCTTTAACTTTTATCAGTTGCAGGATATCCATATATAGGATATTTGCAGCCCTCTGTTTCCTTTCAAAAGGGAGAAGGAAGAAGGAAAATAGTTTGCATACTGGCCTTGATGATATGCGCGGTCTGAACTCTATATTTATACCTGTTTAAAGCGTGACTGACCCCACAACACTTTTCGGACCTGCAGCACAGCATTGTTGCGGACTGGTGATATATTTCTTTTGTAATGTATCTCACACTGCCTGACCCACAGTAGGCCTGAATTAAAAATTGGTGCACAAATTGGCGGTATTTCAAATCTCTGAATCTAACCCAAATGTATTAAGGGTGTATCTCACAATGACATATGCAGCAAAGGCTGCCAAATAATCTCTCTCTGCCAAAACGGGTGTTTGTTTAATAACTCAATATGGCAGCAGTATATAACCTAGGAATTTCAAACGTGCTTATGCTGCAAGGCCTGAAATATTGTGTATTTCGACCCAAAATGGGTGTTTTATTAATCAAAGAATATAAAACCTGTATATACAGGGTGTATCTCACACGGCTTGAACCACAGTAGGCCTGAATTAAAGATTGGTGCCCCAAATGGCGGTATTTCAAATCTCTGAATCTAACCCAAATGTATTAAGGGTGTATTTCACAATGACATATGTAGCAAAGGCTGCCAAATAATCTTTTTTTGCCCAAACAGGTGTTTGTTTAATAACTCAGTATGGCAGAAGTATATGACCCAGGAATTTCAAACATGATTATGCTACAAGGCCTGAAATATTGTGTATTTTGTCCCAAAAGGGTGTTTTATTAATGAAAGAATATAAGACCTGTATATACAGGGTGTATCTCACATGGCCTAACCTATAGTAGGCCTGAATTTAAGACTGGTGCCCCAAATGGCGGTATTTCAAAACTCTGAATCTAAACCAAATGTATTAAGGTTGTATCTCACAATGACATATGCAGCAAATGCTCCCAAATAAACTTTCTTTGCCCAAACGGGTGTTTGTTTAATGACTCAATATGGCAGCAGTATATAACCCAGGAATTTCAAACCTGCTTATGCTGCAAGGCCTGAAATATTGTGTATTTCGTCCCAAAAAAAGGGTGTTTTATTAATGAAAGAATGTAAGCCCTGTATATACAGAATGTACCTCACACGGCCTGACCCACAGTAGGCCTGAAATAAAGATTGGTGCACAAATTGGCGGTATTTCAAATCTCTGAATCTAACCCAAATGTATTAAGGTTGTATCTCACAATGACATATGCAGCAAAGGCTGCCAAATAAACTTGTTTTGCTCAAACGGGTGTTTGTTTAATAACTCAATATGGCAGCAGTATATAACCCAGAAATTTCATACGTGATTATGCTTCAAGGCCTGAAATATTGAGTATATTACCCCAAAAAGGGTGTTTTATTAATAAAAAAAATATAAGCCCTGTATATAAAGGGTGTATCTCACACGGCCTGACCCACAGTAGGCCTGAATTTAAGATTGGTGCATCAAGTGGCGGTATTTTAAATCTCTGAATCTAACCAAAATGTATTAAGGGTGTATCTCACAATGACATATGCAGCAAAGGCTGCCAAATAAACTTGTTTTGCCCAAACTGGTGTTTGTTTAATAACTCAATATGGCAGCAGTATATAACATAGGAATTTCAAACGTTCTTATGCTGCAAGGCCTGAAAAATTGTGTATTTTGACCCAAAATGAGTGTTTTATTAGTGAAAGAATATAAGCCTTGTATATACAGGGTGCATCTCACACGGCCTGACCCACAGTAGGCCTGATTTAAATATTGGTGCACCAAATGGCGGTATTTCAAATCTCTGAATCTACAAACCAGATTCCAAAAAAGTTGGGACACTATACAAATCGTGAATAAAAACTGAATGCAATGATGTGGAGGTGCCAACTTCTAATATTTTATTCAGAATAGAACATAAATCACGGTACAAAATTTTAAACTGAGAAAATGTACCATTTTAAGGGAAAAATATGTTGAATCAGAATTTCATGGTGTCAACAAATCCCAAAAAAGTTGGGACAAGTCCATTTTCACCACTGTGTGGCATCTCCCCTTCTTCTTACAACACTCAACAGACGTCTGGGGACCGAGGAGACCAGTTTCTCAAGTTTAGAAATAGGAATGCTCTCCCATTCTTGTCTAATACAGGCCTCTAACTGTTCAATCGTCTTGGGCCTTCTTTGTTGCACCTTCCTCTTTATGATGCGCCAAATGTTCTCTATAGGTGAAAGATCTGGACTGCAGACTGGCCATTTCAGTACCTGGATCCTTCTCCTACGCAGCCATGATGTTGTGATTGATGCAGAATGTGGTCTGGAATTATCTTGTTGAAAAATGCAGGGTCTTCCCTGAAAGAGATGACGTCTGGATGGGAGCATATGTTGTTCTAGAACATGAATATATTTTTCTGCATTGATGGTGCCTTTCTAGACATGCAAGCTGCCCATGCCACACGCACTCATGCAAACCCATACCATCAGAGATGCAGGCTTCTGAACTGAGCGTTGATAACAACTTGGGTTGTCCTTGTCCTCTTTGGTCCGGATGACATGGCGTCCCAGATTTCCAAAAAGAACTTCGAATCGTGACTCGTCTGACCACAGAACAGTCTTCCATTTTGCCACACTCCATTTTAAATGATCCCTGGCCCAGTGAAAACGCCTGAGCTTGTGGATCTTGCTTAGAAATGGCTTCTTCTTTGCACTGTAGAGTTTCAGCTGGCAACGGTGGATGGCACGGTGGATTGTGTTCACTGACAATGGTTTCTGGAAGTATTCCTGAGCCCATTCTGTGATTTCCTTTACAGTAGCATTCCTGTTTGTGGTGCAGTGTCGTTTAAGGGCCCGGAGATCACGGCATCCAGTATGGTTTTACGGCCTTGACCCTTACGCACAGAGATTGTTCCAGATTCTCTGAATCTTCGGATGATGTTATGCACAGTTGATGATGATAGATGCAAAGTCTTTGCAATTTTTCGCTGGGTAACACCTTTCTGATATTGCTCCACTATCTTTCTGCGCAACATTGTGGGAATTGGTGATCCTCTACCCATCTTGGCTTCTGAGAGACAGTGCCACTCTGAGAAGCACTTTTTATACCCAATCATGTTGCCAATTGATCTAATTAGTGTTAATTGGTCTTCCAGCTCTTCGTTATGCTCAAATTTACTTTTTCCAGCCTCTTATTGCTACTTGTCCCAACTTTTTGGGGATTTGTTGACACCGTGAAAATTGGAATCAACTTATTTTTTCTTTAAAATGATACATTTACTCGGATTAAACGTTTGATCTGTCATCTACGTTCTATTACAAATAAAATATTGACATTTGCCATCTCCACATCATTGCATTCAGTTTTTATTCACAATTTGTTTAGTGTCCCAACTTCTTTGGAATCCGGTTTGTCAACCAAATGTATTAAGGGTGTATCTCACAATGACATATGCAGCAAAGGCTGCCAAATAAACTTTTTTTGCCCAAACGGGTGTTTGTTTAATAACTCAATATGTCAGCAGTATATATAACCCAGGAATTTCAAACGTGATTAAGCTTCAAGGCCTGAAATATTGTGTATTTTACCCCAAAAAGGGTGTTATATTAATAAAAGGATATAAGACCTGTATATACAGGGTGTATCTCACACGGCCTGACCCACAGTAGGCCTGAATTAAAGATTGGTGCACCAATTGGAGCTATTTCAAATCTCTGAATATAAACCAAATGTATTGAGGGTGTATCTCACAATGATATATGCAGCAAAGGCTGCCAAATAAACTTGTTTTGCCCAAACGGATGTTTGTCTAATAACTCACTATGGCAGCAGTATATAGCCCAGGAATTTCAAACAAGCTTATGCTTCAAGGCCTGAAATATTGTGTATTTTGACCCAAAAAGGGTGATTTATTAATGAAAGAATATAAGCCCTGTATATACAGAGTGTATCTCACACGGCCTGACCCACAGTAGGCCTAAATTAAAGATTGGTGCACCAAATGGTGGTATTTCAAATCTCTGAATCTAACCCAAATGTTATAAGGCTGTATCTCACAATGACATATGCAGCAAAGGCTGACAAACTTTTTTTGTCCAAACGTTTTTTTTTTATAACTCAATATGGCAGCAGTATATAACCCAGGATTTTCAAACGTGTTTATGCTGCAAGGCCTGAAATATTGTGTATTTTGAGCCAAAAATTGTGTTTTATTAATGAAAGAATATAAGCCCTGTACATACAGGGTGTATCTCACACGGCCTGAACCACAGTAGGCCTGAATTAAATATTGGTGCACCAAATGGCGGTATTTTAAACCTCTGAATCTAACCCAAATGTATTAAAGGGAATCTGTCACCTGCTGTTACCATTTTAAGCTGTCACCATCGCCATTTTCACTAAAGTACCTTATTTCCAGCAGTCGTCTTCTTACTTTATTTCGTTTTGTCCTTTTGATAAAAAAGCCCTTTTTATGATATGCTAATGAAGCTCCAAGGTGCCCAGAGGGGCATTTTTTTTCCTTCTCCGGTGCTCAGTGACGCCCCCCTGCAGTGCCCAGCCCGCCTTAATTTGAATCCCAAGAACGCCTCCTGATCCTTAAAAAATTTCCCACAGCCCCGTTAAACGGTTCCACCCCCTCCCCACGTCATTGTCTGCCTTCAAGAAATTCCCCATCCTTCTTCCTATCGGTGGCTAGAAATCTTGCGCAGGCGCGATCATCAAGCTCCTGAGGGCAACAGTCTCAAGAGTCTCACTGGGCATGCGCCGAGCCCAGTGACGTAATCTGAACGCTGTTGCCCTGAGGAGGTTGATGATCTCGCAGGCCGCAGGCGGTACTGCGCCTGCACAAGTTTTCTGGCCGCCGACAGGAAGAAGGACGGGGCATTTCTAGAAGGTAGACGATGACGTGGGGAGGGGACGGAACCGTTTGCCGGGGCTGTCGGAGGCTATTTGAGGATCTGGAGGCGTTCTTGGGATTCAAATTAAGGTGGGCTGGGCACTGCAGGGGGCCGTCGCTGGGCACCGGAGAGGGAAAAAAATGCCCCTTTGGGCACCTTGGAGCTTCATTAGCATATCATAAAAAGGTATTTTTTATCAAAAGGACAAAACGAAATAAAGTAAGAAGAAGACTGCTGGAAATAAGGTACTTTAGTGAACATGGCGATGGTGGCAGCTTAAAATGGTAAAAGCAGGTGACAGATTCCCTTTAAGGGTGTATCTCACAATGACATATGCAGCAAAGGCTGCCAAATAAACTTGTTTTGCCCAAACGGGTGTTTGTTTAATAACTCAATATGGCAGCAGTATATAACCCAGGAATTTCAAACCCGCTTATGCTGCAAGGCCTGAAATATTGTGTATTTTGACCCAAAAGGGTGTTTATTAACCACTTCAGCCCCCCTAGCTTAAACCTCCTTAATGACCAGACCACTTTTTACAATTCTGCACTACACTACTTTCATGGTTTATTGCTCGGTCATACAACTCACCACCCAAATGAATTTTATCTCCTTTTCTTCTCACTAATAGAGCTTTCATTTGGAGGTATTTCATTGCTGCTGACATTTTAACTTTTTTTGATATTAATCTAAATTCACATTCTGTTGTAAAAATTTTAAAATATAACTACATTTCTATATAAATTTTTCTCTAAATTAATTGTTCTACATGTCTTTGATTAAAAAAAAAGCAATAAGTGTATATGTATTGGTTTGGGTAAAAGTTATAGCGTTTACAAACTATGGTGCAAAAATGAGAATTTACGCACTTTGGGCCAGTTTTATCATTACTCTGACAGCTCACTCCACTTTCACATATGGCTAAAGTCAGTTTTAGCCAAGTCAGATTTATGATCGGCCCTTTAAGACTGTAATAAATGTGGTTTGACGGTAGCAGTTTATCCGTCAGTAAGCAGCTTTACAAAAGTCGCACATCTTTACGAAAAAGTCGCACGTTTTTACGAAAAAGTTGCATGTTCTATTAAAAAGTCTCATAAAATAAGCATGGCCCTCACTGGAGTGAAATTGCGAATTTTTTTGCGACTTTTTAAATAGTCCCAATAGTAAATCTGTCTAGAGATTCATTTACATAAGAAAACACACCCACTTTCAGAAAACTGGCGAGCATAGTGCAGAGCAGAAAAAAGTCGCAAATTTGTGCGCAGTTTTAGCGTTTGCGCATTTTTTGGCGACTTTTTCACTCCATTATTCTGACTTGAACTAATGTTAAATCTGGCCCTTTGACTTTCTGAGCACCTGTCATGTTTCCTGAGGTTCTACAAAGCCTAGACAGTAGAAACACCCCACAAATGACCCCATTTCGGAAAGTAGACACCCTAAGGTATTTGCTGATGGGCATAGTGAGTTCATGGAAGTTTTTATTTTTTGTCACAAGTTAGCGGAAATCTTTTTTTATTTTTTATTTTTTTCTTACAAAGTCTCATATTCCACTAACTTGTGACAAAAAATAAAATTTTACATGAACTCACCATACCCCTCACAGAATACCTTGGGGTGTCTTCTTTCCAAAATGGGGTCATTTTAGGGGACCTAAAGCGTGAGAAGTAGTTTGGAATCCAAATGCGTAAAAAATGCCCTGTGAAATCGTAAAGATACTCTTTGGAATTTGGGCCCCTTTGCGCACCTAGGCTGCAAAAAAGTGTCACACATGTGGTATCGCCGTACTCAGGAGAAGTAGGGCAATGTGTTTTGTGGTGTATTTTTACATATACCCATGCTGGGTGAGATAAATATCTCTGTAAAAGACAACTTTTCCCATTTTTTTTTTTATACAAAGTTGTCATTTTACAGAGATATTTCTCTCACCTAGCAAAGGGTATATGTAAAAAGACACCCCAAAACACATTGCCCTACTTCTTCTGAGTACGGTGATACCACATGTGTGACACTTTTTTGCAGCCTACGTGCGCAAAGGGGCCCAAATTCCAATGAGTACGTTTTAGGAGGGCATCTTTAGGCATTTGGATTCCAGACTTCTTAAATATTCTGCACATAAAATACCCCACATGTGACCCCATTTTGGAAAGAAGACACCCCAAGGTATTCCGTGAGGGGCATGGCGAGTTCATAAAAGTTATTTTTTTTGGCACAAGTTAGCGGAAATTGATATATATTTTTTTTTTTCTAAAAGTCTCCCTTTCCGCTAACTTGTGACAAAAAATAAAATTTTACATGAAATCGCCATGCCCCTCACAAAATACCTTGGGGTATCTTCTTTCCAAAATGGGGTCACATGTGGGGTATTTATACTGCCCTGGCATTATAGGGGCCCTAAAGTGTGAGAAGAAGTCGGGAATATAAATGTCTAAAAATTTTTACGCATTTGGATTCCGTGAGGGGTATGGTGAGTTCATGTCAGATTTTATTTTTTTGTCACAAGTTTGTGGAATATGAGACTTTGTAAGAAAAAACAAAAAAACAAAAAAAAATTTTCGCTAACTTGTGCCAAAAAAAATAAAAAATCTTGTATGAACTCGCCATGCCCCTCAAAAGTGATCTTTTTATAGCGCCACAGCAATTTTACGGTGTTTTTGCAGTGATCAGAAAAAAAAATTCTGTCACTGCGGTGGGGTGGACTAAACGCAAGTGTGCGCACAAGATCAGGCCTGATCGGGCGAACACTGCGTTTTTTGTAGAGCCTATAGAACATGTCCTATTCTTGTCCGCAATTGCGGACAAGAAAAGGCATTTTCTATATAGTTCTGACAATGTGCGGATCCGCAAAATGCGGAAAGCACATTGCCGGTGTCCGTGTTTTGCGGATCCGTGGATCCGCAAAACACATACGGACGTCTGAATGGAGCCTTACAGGGGGGTGATCAGGGAGTCAATATGGGGTGATCACCCCCCTGTAAGGCTCCATTCAGACGTCCGTATGTGTTTTGCGGATCCGTGGATCCGCAAAACACATACAGACGTCTGAATGGAGCCTTACTGTCACGGCGGGCGTGCACTTAGTATAACAGATAACGCACCAATCAGGCTCTGGGCGAGAGACAGGGGAAGGGTCACCTCCTAGCTAATCCCTGACCTCTTTCCCTGCACTGCTCAGCCCACCTACAAAACCCTGAATTCCCTGAGATGGTGAAGTGGGGAAATAGGAGCAGCCTGCTCGCACAGAACCTGGATGGGATACTTGACACAAAACAACCAAACTTGAAATAACACTTATCTTCCTGAGCTGGAACAGACAGCCAACCTTCCTTCCTAGCTTCCAAGACCACAATGATTAGTATAATCCGCTCAGAGCACTGGGCTGGTGTACTATTTAAACTAATGACCCCACCCAGTGCACTTGATGAGAGGCGGATCCAGCATGGCTCCAAAACAAACACTAAACTCGTGCTGCTATCCTGGCCGACCTCCGCACATCGTCAGAGTGGGGCATGACAGTACCCCCCCTTCTACAGGTGACCTCCGGACACCCCGGACCAACCTTATCCGGATGGGACCTATGAAAGGCCCTCACCAGTCGGCTGGCGTTGACATCCGACGCCGGAACCCACATCCTCTCCTCAGGACGGTATCCTCTCCAGTGCACCAGGTACTGAAGGGAACCCCGAAGAACTCTCAAACTCCAAGTTACCCTCGACTAGAACAGGAGGAGGAGGCAATGGCGATGGTTCCACCGGTCTCACGTATTTTTTTTGGTAAAGACCTGTGGAACACATCATGGATCCTCCAAGTCTGCGGAAGATCCAACCGAAAAGCCACAGGATTGATCACCGCAGAAATTTTTTACGGACCGATAAATCTTGGATTCAGTTTCCAAGATGGCACTCTCAATTTGATATTCTTAGTGGACAACCACACCAGATCACCCACACACAGGTCCGGACCAGTCATACGTCTATTGTCAGCCATTCGTTTATACCTCTCCAAATTCCCTTGAATCCTCCGCCAGATAGAGGATAAGGCAGAAGAGAATCACTCCTCCTCTGGCATCCCAGAGGAACCAGTCCCAGAAAAGGTACCAAACTGAGGATGGAAACCGTATGCGTCAAAAAATGGCGACTTACCCGTGGACTCCTGCCTACGGTTATTCAACGCAAATTCTGCTAAGGACAAGAATGAGGACCAGTCCTCCTGATTCTCAGCCACAAAGCACCTCAAGTAGGTCTCCAGGCTTTGATTAGTACGCTCCGTCTGACCATTCGACTGCGGATGAAAAGCCGAAGAGAATGAAAGTTGAATGCCAAGCCGAGAGCAGAACGCCTTCCAAAACCTGGAGACAAACTGCATGCCCCTATCCGAGACCACATCCGAAGGAATACCATGCAATTTCACAATATTATCCACAAAAATCTGCGCAAGAGTCTTAGCGTTAGGCAGACTCGTTAGTGGTATAAAGTGAGCCATTTTACTGAAACGGTCAACTACCACCAAAATCACTGTTCTCCCGGGGGAACTCGGCAGATCCGTAATAAAGTCCATAGACAAATGCGTCCAAGGACGAGATGGAATAGACAATGGAAGAAGTGAACCAGGCGGTCGAGTATGAGCAACCTTTGACCGAGCGCAGGTTTCACAAGCGGTCACGTAATTCTCAATGCTCTTACGTAACCCTGGCCACCAGAACCTCCGGGATACTAGATCACAGGTGGACTTACCACCAGGATGTCCAGCGAGAACAGTATTGTGATGTTCCTTTAACACCTTGTATCATAGGCCCTCAGGAACAAACAACCTCCCTGGGGGACAAGAACCAGGAGCCCCCTCCTGGGCTCCCAACACCTCCATCTCGAATTCAGGGTACAGAGCGGAGACCACCACCCCATCCGCCAAAATCGGCGCCGGATCTTCTGAATCACCTCCCCCAGGAAAGCTGCGAGACAAGGCATCTGCCTTGACGTTCTTGACCCCTGGGCAAAAGGTAACCACGAAATTGAACCTGGTAAAAAACAGAGATCATCTGGCCTGCCTAGGGTTCAGACGCTTGGCAGATTGCAGGTAAGCCAAATTCTTATGGTCAGTATACACCGTAACTCTAACCAGTGACGCCATTCCTCAAAGGCCAACTTGATAGCCAACAACTCTCTATCTCCAACATCATAATTCCTCTCGGCGACCGAGAGCTTCTTGGAGAAGAAGGCCCACGAGACCCACTTGCCAGGAGATGAACCCTGTGACAGCACCGCCCCAACCCCCACCTCTGATGCATCAACCTCTACTACTAATGGCTGAGACACATCCGGCTGCACCAGAATGGGAGCAGACGCAAAACGCTCCTTAACAGCCGAAAAGGCCTGCAATGCCTCATCCGACCAGACAGACACATCGGCGCCCTTCTTGGTCATATCAGTAAGAGGTTTTACTAGGGTAGAATAATTCGAAATAAATTTTCTATAATAATTCGTAAATCCCAAGAACCCACTCCAGAACCGCCTGGACCTTTTCGGGGTCCATATGAAAACCGGAATCAGAAAGCATGTATCCCAAGAAGGGAAGCTCTTGCACCGCAAACAAACATTTCTCCAATTTGTCATATAACTTATTCTCCCGAAGGATCGTCAAAACCTGTCTTACATGATCCTGATGGGTCTTCAGATCAGGAGAATAAATTAAAATGTCATCCAGGTAAACTACTACAAACCTCCCCACCAAGTGATGAAAAATGTCATTGACGAATCGCTGAAATACTGCTGGCGCGTTCGTCAACCCAAAAGGCATCACCAGGTTCTCAAAATGACCCTTGTGCGTATTGAAGGCCGTTTTCCACTCATCCCCCTCCTTGATCCTGATCAGATTGTAGGCTCCTCTCAAATCCAACTTGGAGAACACCTTGGCTCCAACAATCTGATCAAAAAAATCAGAGATCAAGGGCAGGGGATATGGATCCCGGACTGTAATACAGTTCAATTCCCGGATATCCAAACACGGTCTCAGTGATCCATCTTTTTTCTTCACAAAGAACAAACCTACTGCCACTGGAGACTTAGATGGTCTAATATGACCCTTTGCCAAACTCTCAGAGACATACTTTCGCATGACCTCTCTTTCGGGTTGAGAGAGGTTGTAAAGCCGAGACTTTGGCAACTTAGCCCCAGGAATGAGATTAACTGGACAATCAAAGTCCCGATGAGGGGGCAATTCCTGAGCCCCACCCTCCGAAAAGACATCCGCAAAATCCGAGAGATACTGAGGTAAAGCCGTAATGGACACACCAGAGATAGATGTGCCAAGACAATTATCCGAACAAAACTCGCTCCAACCAATGATTTGTTTCGCTTGCCAGTCTATAATTGGGTCATGTCTAGTCAACCATGGCAACCCCAAAACTATAGGAGCTGGCAAATCCTTCATGACGAAACAAGAAATAATTTCAGCATGTGAATCACCCAGCCTTAAGTGAATACCATGAACAATGTGAGTAAGGCTACTTTGAGAAAGAGGGGAAGAATCAATTGCAAAACCACGAATCTCATTCTCTAACGTGCAAGTACTTAGTCCCAGGCCTTGAAGAAAAAGAAAGTCAATTAGGTTTACCCCAGCATCACAATCAAGGAATACATCAACAAACACATTTTTTGACTCTAGCGCCACCATAGCTGAAAGGAGAAAACGGGAACTGCAGGGAGCTTGCATACCTGTCTGCTCCACCACACCATTCATACTACCAAGTGTGAGGGAAGTTTTTTTTCTTTTTTCTTTTTCTCTTCCACCTGTGATTTATCATAAGGACAAGAAAAAATAAAATGACCCCTCGAAAATGGACGCAGTCGAAAGTACAATTTGCATGACTCTTTAAAGTGGAAAAAATCATCCGTACCCCCTGTAAATTTCTCGGGAAGAGCGACTTTAGGCTCCCCACCAAGTTGACCTGTACCTGATGCCAGAACCCTCTCACACTGTGTGACCGAACTACGCAGATCCGCAACCTCTAGGGATAAACCCTGCATGCGGTCAACCAGTGCATCAATTGACGCCATCACAAAAGCGCTGAGTGATGGCAGTCACAGTATGGTGGATTATAATGTCACGGCGGGCGTGCACTCAGTATAACAGATAACGCACCAACCAGGCTCTGAGCGAGAGACAGGGGAAGGGTCACCTCCTAGCTAATCCCTGACCTCTTTCCCTGCACTGCTCAGCCCACCTACAGACCTTTTAAACTAATGACCCCACCGAGTGCACTTAATGAGAGGCGGATCCAGCACGGCTCCAAAACAAACACTAAACTCGTGCTGCTATCCTGGCCGACCTCCGCACATCGTCAGAGTGGGGCATGACACTTACAGGGGGGTGATCAATGACAGGGGAGTGATCAGGGAGTCTATATGGGGTGATCAGGGGTTAACCACTTAAGGACACAGGGCGTACCGGTACGCCCTATTTCCCGAGTCCTTAAGGACACAGGATGTACCGGTACGTCCTAACTTAAAATCGGGATTCCGGCGCCGCGGGGGTTAATCATTCAGCCGGCATCCTGTCACAACGCCAGGGGGGGTCATGTGTCCCCCCCGTATCGGCGATCGCTGCAAGCCGCAGGTCAATTCAGACCTGCGGTTTGATGCGCTTTTTGCAGTTTCTGATCCCCAAAATATATATATTTCACCTCCCCCTGCACCCCTGCATGATTTTAGCCCGGTGGGAGGTGCAGGAGGAGGGTTGCGGGCGGTGCGGGCGGTGCGGGAGGTGGGCGGTGCGGCAGGCGGGATCGCGATCCCCCGCCCGCCTCCCCTTGAATAATTGTTGGCTTCTAGTGGGTATACCAGGGTGTCAGCACATTGCTGGCACCCTGGTATAAACGGCTGACATCTGTGCTGCGATGTCAGCCGTTTAACCCTTTCCATACCGAGGTCCGTACGGACCGCTGCATGGAAAAGGTTAACAGCGCAGGGAGCTCCCTCCATCTCCCATCGGGGGGCTGCAAAGGCACAGCAGCCCCCCGATGGGAGAGGGAGAGAGCTCCCAGACAGCCCCCCAACAGCCCGGTCCTTACCCTTCCCCGTCTGCGCAGTTCTGACCAGTACTGAACAGACGGGGAAGGTTCCCATGGCAACAGGACGCCGTCTCAGGCGTCCTGCTGTCCATGGTGCTGAACAGATCTGTGCTAAAAGGCATAGATCTGTTCAGACAAAGTGTAAAATACAGTACAGTACAATATATATTGTACTGTACTGTATTATACAGACATCAGACCCACTGGATCTTCAAGAACCAAGTTGGTCTGGGTCAAAAAGAAAGTGAAAAAAAGTAAAAATCAAAAAACACATTTATCACTGATTAAAAATGAAAAAAATAAAATTCCCTACACATGTTTGGTATCGCCGTGTCCATAACAACCTGATCTATAAAATGGTCATGTTACTTTCCCCGCACGGTGAATGCCATAAAAATAAAAAAATAAAAACTATTAGGAAATTGAAATTTTGCCCACCTTACTTCCCAAAAAAGGTAATAAAAGTGATCAAAAAAGTCACATGTACGCCAAAATAGTACCAATCAATCAAACCGTCATCTCATCCCGCAAAAATCATACCCTACCCAAGATAATCGCCCAAAAACTGTAAAAACTATGGCTCTCAGACTATGGAGACACTAAAACATGATTTTTTTGGTTTCAAAAATGAAATCATTGTGTAAAACTTATATAAATAAAAAAAAGTATACATATTAGGTATCGCCGCATCCGTATCGACTGGCTCTATAAAAATATCACATGACCTAACCCATCAGGTGACCACCGTAAAAAAAAAAAATTTAAACGGTGTAAAAAAAGCTATTTTTTGTCATCTTACGTCACAAAAAGTGCAATAGCAAGCGATCAAAAATTCATATGCACCCCAAAATAGTGCCAATCAAACCGTCATCTCATCCCGCAAAAAATGAGACCCTACCTAAGATAATCGCCCAAAAACTGAAAAAACTATGGCTCTTAGACTATGGAGACACTAAAACATTTTTTTTGTTTTAAAAATGAAATCATTGTGTAAAACTTACATAAATAAAAAAAATGGTATACATATTAGGTATCGCCGCGTCCATTAAAACCTGCTCTATAAAATGACCACATGATCTAACCTGTCAGATGAATGTTGTAAATAACAAAAAAAAAAAGTGCCAAAAAATCTATTTCTTGTTACCTTGCCGCACAAAAAAGTGTAATATAGAGCAACCAAAAATCATATGTACCCTAAACTAGTACCAACAAAACTGCTACCCTATCCAGTAGTTTCTAAAATGGGGTCACTTTTTTGGAGTTTCTACTCTAGGGGTGCATCAGGGGGGCTTCAAATGGGACATGGTGTCAAAAAAACCAGTCCAGCAAAATCTGCCTTCCAAAAACCGTATGGCATTCCTTTCCTTCTGCGTCCTGCCGTGTGCCCGTACAGCAGTTTACGACCACATATGGGGTGTTTCTGTAAACTAAAGAATCAGGGCCATAAATATTGAGTTTTGTTTGGCTGTTAACCCTTGCTTTGTAACTGGAAAAAAAATATTAAAATGGAAAATCTGCCAAAAATGTGAAATTTTGAAATTGTATCTCTATTTTCCATTAAATCTTGTGCAACACCTAAAGGGTTAACAAAGTTTGTAAAATCAGTTTTGAATACCTTAAGGGGTGTAGTTTCTTAGATGGGGTCACTTTTATGGAGTTTCTACTCTAGGGGTGCATCAGGGGGCAGGCTTGGACTGGCCCACAGGGGTACAGGGGAATCCCCCGGTGGGCCCCTGCACAAGTGGCACATAACACAGTAGACTTACTGCACTATATTCCTATATTCAATGTACAGCACCTCAACCAGCCTATGTTCATATAAAAAAAAACTTGTTAAATTATTTATTATATTCCAATGTATCCGTACGGTGGGCCCCCAAAATAAATTTTACTGGTGGGCCCTAGGTACCCCAGTCCGACACTGTCAGGGGGGCTTCAAATGGGACATGGTGTAAAAAAACCAGTCCAGCAAAATCTGGCTTCCAAAAACCAAACGGCGCACCTTTCACGCTACGCCCCGCTGTGTGGCCGTACAGCAGTTTACGGCCACATTTGGGGTGTTTCTGTAAACGGCAGAGTCAGGGCAATAAAGATACAGTCTTCTTTGGCTGTTAACCCTTGCTTTGCTAGTGGAAAAAATGGGTTAAAATGGAAAATTAGGCAAAAAAATGAAATTCTCAAATTTCATCCCCATTTGCCAATAACTCTTGTGCAACACCTAAAGGGTTAACGAAGTTTGTAAAATCAGTTTTGAATACCTTGAGGGGTGTAGTTTATAGAATTGGGTCATTTTTGGGCGGTTTCTATTATGTAAGCCTCGCAAAGTGACTTCAGACCTGTAGTGGTCCCTAAAAATTGTTTTTTTGTAAATTTCTGAAAAATTTCAAGATTTGCTTCTAAACTTCTAAGCCTTGTAACATCCCCAAAAAATAAAATATCATTCCCAAAATGCTACAAACATGAAGTAGACATATGGGGAATGTAAAGTCATCACAATTTTTTGGGGGTATTACTATGTATTACAGAAGTAGAGAAACTGAAACTTTGAAATTTGCTAATTTTTTGAAATTTTTGGTAAATATGGTATTTTTTTTATGCAAAAAAATTAACTTTTTTGACCCAATTTTAGCAGTGTCATGAAGTACAATATGTGACGAAAAAACAATCTCAGAACGGCCTGGGTAAGTCAAAGCGTTTTAAAGTTATCAGCACTTAAAGTGACACTGGTCAGATTTGCAAAAAATGGCCTGGTCCTTAAAGGGACACTGACAGGCCTTCTGAGCATAATTAGCTCTTTATATGCCCCCCTAGGTCTTATAATAAGTTCCCAATTCATATAAGTATTATCCCTGTGCGCATTATAAAACGCTAAAAATAATCTTTATAATCACCTCTCATTTCTGCCCAAGGGGCGTTCTTTGTGGCGCATTTGTGCCCAGCCGCGTCCCAACTGCCGGATCCTTAGACACGCCCATCTCATTAGTATTCACTTCGCTGGGCGGTATTTTCCAGTCCCCGACATTCGCCCGGCACCCTCGCTTGCTGGGATCACATTGCGCCAAGTGAATACTAATGAGATGGGCGTGTCTAAGGACCCGGCAGTTGGGACGCGGCTGGGCACAAATGCGCCACAAAGAACACCCCTTGGGCAGAAAGGAGAGGTGATTATAAAGATTCTTTTTAACGTTTTATAATGCGCACAGGGATAATACTTATATGAATTGGGAACTTATTATAAGACCTAGGGGGGCATATGAAGAGCTAATTATGCTCAGAAGGCCTGTCAGTGTCCCTTTAAGGTGAAATAGGGCTGTGTCCTTAAGGGGTTAATAAGGGGTTAATAAGTGACAGGGGGGGTGTAGTGTAGTGTAGTGTGGTGATTGGTGCTACTTTACAGAGCTGCCTCTGTCCACTGGTGGTCGATCCAAGCAAAAGGGACCACCAGAGGACCAGGTAGCAGGTATATCAGATGCTGTTAACAAAACAGCGTCTGATATACCTTTCAGGGGTTAAAAAAAATCGCATCTGCAGCCTGCGAGCGAATGATCGCCGCTGGCAGGCTGTAGATCAGCTCTTTTACCTTCCGATCCTGTGAACGCGCGCTCCTGTGTGCGCGCGTTCACAGGAAATCTCGTGTCTCGAGAGATGACGCGCCGAAGAGGAACAAAACGACCGCCCGCAGGACGCAATCCTGCGTTAGGCGGTCGTGAGGCGGTTAATGAAAGAATATAAGCCCTGTATATACAGGGTGTATCTCACACGGCCTGACCCACAGTAGGCCTGAATTAAATATTGGTGCACCAAATGGCGGTATTTCAAATCTCTGAATCTAACCCAAATGTATTAAGGGTGTATCTCACAATGATATATGCAGCAAAGGCTGCCAAATAAACTTGTTTTTCCCAAACGGGTGTTTGTTTAATAACTCAATATGGCAGCAGTATATAACCCAGGAATTTCAAACGTGCTTATGCTGCAAGGCCTGAAATATTGTGCATTTTGACCCAAAAAGGGTGTTTTATTAATGAAAGAATACAAGCCCTGTATATACAGGGTGTATCTCACACGACCTGACCCACAGTAGGCCTGAATTAAATATTAAATATTGTCACGGATGGTGTTGCAGAAAGCTGTAACTTATAAATAAACATCCGACTGACTTGATTCCAAACTAAGGAGCATATGGGTGAGCCCTATAAAACCCCTAGAGCTCTCCCTGACTGCTAAGGTCTTTATGGTAGACGATTGCATGCCCTCGTACCTTATACTATGTGACACCTGAAAACCCTATAATAGTGAGGGGATACGACCACCGGCTCCCTGCACTTAATACGGACGGAGTCAGGGTCACCTACAATCAAGGCAGCAAGGAAACACAAATAAAGGAAACAGACTTATCTGAGGAATCAGGAGAAGCAGCCTCCAGCAGTGAACAACTCATCCAGGAAGAAGTATAAACCGCAAAGTGAGGCAGTATGGGAGGGAATATAAAGGGAGACAATCAGTGCAAATAGGTGACAGCTGGGAGAAGGAAAGGAGATGACAAAGTGAAACCAAAACAAAGAACGTATTGCAAGAGGTAGCGAAGAACGTCTAACAGACCTTCTCACAGAGCTGGCGGTGACAGTACCCCTCCCTCTACGGGTGGAATCCGGACACTTAGAGACACCTTCTCAGGATGAGACCTATGGAAAGCCCTGATGAGACGAGTAACTTTAATGTCCGCCACTGGGACCCATATCCTCTCCTCAGGACCATAACCCTCCCAATGAACGAGGTACTGGAGAGAACCGCGGATAATGCGAGAATCCACAATCCTAGAGACCTGAAATTCAAGATTACCATCAACAACAATCAGAGGAGGCATTCATCAAACCAAAGGGCATAACCAAATTCTCGAAATGACCCTCAGGGGTATTGAAGGCCGTCTTCCATTCGTCCCCTTCCCTGACCCTGACTAGGTTGTATGCCCCTCTTAAATCCAACTTAGAAAAAACCTTAGCCCCAAAAATCTGGTTAAACAGGTCCGGGATCAGAGGAAGCAGATATGGGTCACGAATCATGATACGGTTCAGCTCCCTGAAATCCAGACAAGGTCTTAAAGAACCATCTTTTTTCTTAACAAAAAAAAAACCAGCGGCAACAGGTGACTTCGAGGGGCGGATGTGTCCCTTTCTCAGGCTCTCAGAGATATAAGTGCGCATAGCGACTCTTTCAGGTTGGGAGAGATTGTATAAATGTGATTTTGGCAGTTTGGCTCCTGGGATGAGATTAATAGGGCAGTCGTAATCCCGTTGCGGGGGCAACTCCTGAACACCACTCTCGGAAAACACATCCGAAAATTATGAGAGAAAAGATGGCACTGTCTTGGTAGAAATCTCTGAAATAGACGCCGTGAGGCAATTCTCTCTGCAAAACTGACTCCAACCATTTATTTGCCTTGCTTGCCAATCAATGGTGGGGTTATGTTTAGTAATCCAGGGTAGCCCCAACACTAGAGGAGTAGGTAATCCGCTTAAGACGAAACATGACATATAGGGATAAGCGAACCCGAACTGTATAGTTCGGGTTCGTACCGAATTTTGGGGTGTCCGTGACACGGACCCGAACATCAGCCAATCAACAAGCGTCATACTACTTGCCCCAAGAGGCCATCACAGCCTTGCCTACTATTGGCATGGCTGTGATTGGCCAGTGCAGCATGTGACCCAGCCTCTATATAAGCTTGGGTCACGTAGCGCTGCACGTCACTCTGCTGATTCAAGCATAGGGAGAGGTTGCAGCTGCGACGTTAGTGCGAGATTAGGCAGATTAACTCCTCCAAAAGACTTCATTCTGTGATCGATCTGCAGCTGTGGATCATTGAAGTGCTAATATTGACTTGCTCACTTTTTTGAGGCTGCCCAGAGCGTTTTTAGATCACTTTTTTTCTGGGGTGACCGGCGGCTATTTTGTGACTTGTGGTGCGCCAGCACAAGCTATCACCAAGTGTATTTAACCATCAATAGTGTGGTTATTTTGTGCTATATCCTACATCAGCTGCAGGCTGAGCCTGTGTCACCGAAGTGCATTTAACCATCAACAGTCTGGTTATTTTTTGGCCATATACTACATCAGCTGCAGGCTGAGCCTGTGTCACCGAAGTGCATTTAACCATCAACAGTCTGATTATTTTTTGGCCATATACTACATCTGGTGCAGGCTGAGCCTGTGTCACCCAAGTGCATTTAACCATCAACAGTGTGGTTATTTTTTGGCCATATACTACATCAGGGGCAAGTTGAGCCTGTCACCCAGCGCCTAAAAAATAGACCTGACATTTCTATTCAACCAAATCTGTACTGTTTTAGCTGGTCAAGTTATTTGTAGTGACCGTAAAAGCACACTTTGTTCTGGGTTGAAAAACTATTCCCAAATTTGCCATTCTCAAAATAACTAGTTTCTGGTATATGAGGCCTACTTGAAATCTATCCCAAAAAGGATATCTTACATTGAAGGTGCTGATAGTGTCATTCAGAAAAACCTAAGACACACGCTAGCGTGCAGATAGAAGTCTGATTCTGTGATTAAACCTATACCTGTCACACAGCGCAAAAAAAAACAGGCCTCACATCTCTATTCAACCAAATCTGTACTGTTTTAGCTGGTCAAGTTATTTGTAGTGACCGTAAAAGCACACTTTTTTTTCTGGGTTGAAAAACTATTCCCAAATTTGCCATTCTCAAAATAACTAGTTTCTGGTATTTGAGGCCTACTTGAAATCTATCCCAAAAAGGATATCTTACATTGAAGGTACTGATAGTGTCATTCAGAAAAACCTAAGACACACGCTAGCGTGCAGATAGAAGTCTGATTCTGTGATTAAACCTATACCTGTCACACAGCGCAAAAAAAAACAGGCCTCACATCTCTATTCAACCAAATCTGTACTGTTTTAGCTGGTCAAGTTATTTGTAGTGACCGTAAAAGCACTTTTTATTTTCTGGATTGAAAAACTATTCCCAAATTTGCCATTCTCAAAATAACTAGTTTCTGGTATTTGAGGCCTACTTGAAATCTATCCCAAAAAGGATATCCTACATTGAAGGTGCCGATAGTGTCATTCAGAAAAACCTAAGACACACGCTACCGTGCAGATAGAAGTCTGATTCTGTGATTAACCCTATACCTGTCACACAGCGCAAAAAAGAACAGGCCTCACATTTCTATTCAACCAAATCTGTACTGTTTTAGCTGTTCAAGTTATTTGTAGTGACCGTAAAAGCACATTATTTTTTTCTGGGTTGAAAAACTATTCCCAAATTTGCCATTCTCAAAATTGTGGTGAACGGGAACAATGAGGAAAACATCTAATAAGGGACGCGGACGTGGACATGGTCGTGGTGGTGTTAGTGGACCCTCTGGTGCTGGGAGAGGACGTGGCCGTTCTACCACAGCCACACGTCCTAGTGAACCAACTACCTCAGGTCCCAGTAGCCAGCAGAATTTACAACGATATTTGGTGGGGCCCAATGCCATTCTAAGGTTTGTAAGGCCTGAGCAGGTACAGGCATTAGTCAATTGGGTGGCCGACAGTGGATCCAGCACGTTCACATTATCTCCCACCCAGTCTTCTGCAGAAAGCGCACAGATGGCTCATGAAAACCAAGCCCATCGGTCTGTCACATCACCCCCATGCATATCAGGGAAACTGTCTGAGCCTCAAGTTATGCAGCAGTTTCTTATGCTGTTTGAAGACTCTGCTGCCAGGGTTTCCCAAGGGCATCCACCTAGCCCTTCCCCAGGGGTGGAAGAGATAGAATGCACTAACGCACAACCACTTATTTTTCCTGATGATGAGGACATGGGAATACCACCTCAGCACGTCTCTGATGATGACGAAACACAGGTGCCAACTGCTGTGTCTTTCTGCAGTGTGCAGACTGAACAGGAGGTCAGGGATCAAGACTGGATGGAAGACGATGCAGGGGATGATGAGGTCCTAGACCCCACATGGAATGAAGGTCGTGCCACTGACTTTCACAGTTCGGAGGAAGAGGCAGTGGTGAGACCGAGCCAACAGCGTAGCAAAAGAGGGAGCAGTGGGCAAAATCAGAACACCCGCCGCCAAGAGACTCCGCCTGCTACTGACCGCCGCCATCTGGTACCGAGCACCCCAAAGGCAGCTTCAAGGAGTTCCCTGGCATGGCACTTCTTCAAACAATGTGCTGACGACAAGACCCGAGTGGTTTGCACGCTGTGCCATCAGAGCCTGAAGCGAGGCATTAACGTTCTGAACCTTAGCACAACCTGCATGACCAGGCACCTGCATGCAAAGCATGAACTGCAGTGGAGTAAACACCTTAAAAACAAAGAAGTCACTCAGGCTCCCCCTGCTACCTCTTCTGCTGCTGCCGCCTCGGCCTCTTCTGCTGCTGCCGCCGCCTCGGCCTCTTCCTCCGCCTCTGGAGGAACGTTGGCACCTGCCGCCCAGCAAACATGGGATGTACCACCAACACCACCACCTGCGTCACCAAGCATCTCAACCATGTCACACGGCAGCGTTCAGCTCTCCATCTCACAAACATTTGAGAGAAAGCGTAAATTCCCACCTAGCCACCCTCGATCCCTGGCCCTGAATGCCAGCATTTCTAAACTACTGGCCTATGAAATGCTGTCATTTAGGCTGGTGGACACACACAGCTTCAAACAGCTCATGTCACTTGCTGTCCCACAGTATGTTGTTCCCAGCCGCCACTACTTCTCCAAGAGAGCCGTGCCTTCCCTGCACAAACAAGTGTCCGATAAAATCAAGTGTGCACTGCGCAATGCCATCTGTGGCAAGGTCCACCTAACCACAGATACGTGGACCAGTAAGCACGGCCAGGGACGCTATATCTCCCTAACTGCACACTGGGTAAATGTAGTGGCGGCTGGGCCCCAGGCGGAGAGCTGTTTGGCGCACGTCCTTCCGCCGCCAAGGATCGCAGGGCAACATTCTTTGCCTCCTGTCTCCTCCTCCTCCTACTCAGCTTCCTCCTCCTCTTCTTCCACCTGCTCATCCAGTCAGCCACACACCTTCACCACCAACTTCAGCACAGCCCGAGGTAAACGTCAGCAGGCCATTCTGAAACTCATATGTTTGGGGGACAGGCCCCACACCGCACAGGAGTTGTGGGGTGGTATAGAACAACAGACCGACGAGTGGTTGCTGCCGGTGAGCCTCAAGCCTGGCCTGGTGGTGTGCGATAATGGGCGAAATCTCGTTGCAGCTCTGGGACTAGCCGGTTTGACGCACATCCCTTGCCTGGCGCATGTGCTGAATTTGGTGGTGCAGAAGTTCATTCGGAACTACCCCGACATGTCAGAGCTGCTGCATAAAGTGCGGGCCATCTGTTCGCGCTTCCGGCGTTCACACCCTGCCGCTGCTCGCCTGTCTGCGCTACAGCGTAACTTCGGCCTTCCTGCTCACCGCCTCATATGCGACGTGCCCACCAGGTGGAACTCCACCTTGCATATGCTGGACAGACTGTGCGAGCAGCAGCAGGCCATAGTGGAGTTTCAGCTGCAGCACGCACGGGTCAGTCGCACTGCGGATCAGACACACTTCACCACCAATGACTGGGCCTCCATGCGAGACCTGTGTGCCCTGTTGCGTTGTTTCGAGTACTCCACCAACATGGCCAGTGGCGATGACGCCGTTATCCGCGTTACAATACCACTTCTATGTCTCCTTGAGAAAACACTTAGGGCGATGATGGAAGAGGAGGTGGCCCAGGAGGAAGAGGAGGAAGAGGGGTCATTTTTCGCACTTTCAGGCCAGTCTCTTCGAAGTGACTCAGAGGGAGGTTTTTTGCAACACCAGAGGCCAGGTATAAATGTGGCCAGACAGGGCCCACTACTGGAGGACGAGGATGAGGAGGAGGTGGAGGAGGATGAGGATGAGGATGAAGCATGTTCACAGCGGGGTGGCACCCAAAGCAGCTCGGGCCCATCACTGGTGCGTGGCTGGGGGGAAACACAGGACGATGACGATACGCCTCCCACAGAGGACAGCTTGTCCTTACCTCTGGGCAGCCTGGCACACATGAGCGACTACATGCTGCAGTGCCTGCGCAACGACAGCAGAGTTGCCCACATTTTAACGTGTGCGGACTACTGGGTTGCCACCCTGCTGGATCCCCGGTACAAAGACAATGTGCCCACCTTACTTCCTACACTGGAGCGTGATAGGAAGATGCGAGAGTACAAGCGCACGTTGGTAGACGCGCTACTGAGAGCATTCCCAAATGTCACAGGGGAACCAGTGGAAGCCCAAGGCGAAGGCAGAGGAGGAGCAAGAGGTCGCCAACGCAGCTGTGTCACGGCCAGCTCCTCTGAGGGCAGGGTTAGCATGGCAGAGATGTGGAAAAGTTTTGTGACCACGCCACAGCTAACTGCACCACCACCTGATACGGAACGTGTTAGCAGGAGGCAACATTTCACTAACATGGTGGAACAGTACCTGTGCACACCCCTCCATGTACTGACTGATGGTACGGCCCCATTCAACTTCTGGGTCTCCAAATTGTCCACGTGGCCAGAGCTAGCCTTTTATGCCTTGGAGGTGCTGGCCTGCCCGGCGGCCAGCATTTTGTCTGAACGTGTATTCAGCACGGCAGGGGGCGTCATTACAGACAAACGCAGCTGCCTGTCTACAGCCAATGTGGACAAGCTGACGTTCATCAAAATGAACCAGGCATGGATCCCACAGGACCTGTCCATCCCTTGTGCAGATTAGATATTAACTACCTCCCCTTAACAATATATTATTCTACTCCAGGGCACTTCCTCATTCAATACTATTTTTATTTTCATTTTACCATAATATTGCGGGGCAACCCAAAGTTGAATGAACCTCTCCTCTGTCTGGGTGCCGGGGCCTAAATGTGTGACAGTGGCCTGTTCCAGTGGTGGGTGACGTGAAGCCTGATTCTCTGCTATGACATGAAGACTTATTCTGTGCTGACATGAAGCCAGATTCTCTGTTACGCGACCTCTCTCCTCTGCCTGGGTGCCTGGGCCTAAATATGTGACAGTGGCCTGTTCCAGTGGTGGGTGACGTGAAGCCTGATTCTCTGCTATGACATGAAGACTTATTCTGTGCTGACATGAAGCCAGATTCTCTGTTACGCGACCTCTCTCCTCTGCCTGGGCCTAAATATGTGACAGTGGCCTGTTCCAGTGGTGGGTGACGTGAAGCCTGATTCTCTGCTATGACATGAAGACAGATTCTGCGCTGACATCAGGCCAGATTCTCTGTTACGGGACCTCTCTCCTCTGCCTGGGTGCCTGGGCCTAAATGTGTGACAGTGGCCTGTTCCAGTGGTGTGTGACGTGAAGCCTGATTCTCTGCTATGACATGAAGACAGATTCTGCGCTGACATCAGGCCAGATTCTCTGTTACGGGACCTCTCTCCTCTGCCTGGGTGCCTGGGCCTAAATGTGTGACAGTGGCCTGTTCCAGTGGTGGGTGACGTGAAGCCTGATTCTCTGCTATGACATGAAGACTGATTCTGTGCTGACATGAAGCCAGATTCTCTGCTATGGCATGAAGAGACTGATTCTGTGCTGACATGAAGCCAGATTCTTTGCGATGGCATGAAGAGACTGATTCTCTGCTGACGTGAAGCTAGATTCTCTGCTATGGGACCTCTGTCCAATTGATATTGGGTCATTTTTATTTTTTTTATTTTTATTTTAATTCATTTTCCTATCCACATTTGTTTGCAGGGGATGTACCTACATGTTGCTGCCTTTTGCAGCCCTCTAGCTCTTTCCTGGGCTGTTTTACAGCCTTTTTAGTGCCCAAAAGTTTGGGTCCCCATTGACTTCAATGGGGTTCGGGTTCGGGACGAAGTTCGGTATTTCCTTTTCCAAAGTGCATACCTGGAAACCATGCGTTATTGCAAATTGATTATCAATGAGATTGACAGCTGCTCCACTATCTACAAAAATCTCACAAACAATGTTCTTGCTGTCTAGCACCACCCTGGCAGGTAGGAGAAAACGGGAACTACAAGTAAATGGCAAACGTTCAATTTCCGCATCAACCTTGCCAATAGTAGCAAATGGAAAGTTTTTAGAGGGTTTTTTTCTTTTTTGTTTTTCTTTTATTACCCTCAGAAAACTCCATGAATCTCCTAGAGGAGCAAACATTAGCCAAATGATTTATACCCCCACAACAGAAACAAACCCTCCTCTGAGAGCTGAATCCTTTACTATCAGAGGTAAGCAAACCCAGCTGCATGGCCTCCTCCTCAGAGGGGATTGAGAGAGACTGAGACCCCTGCGCACTGAATGAGTGCGCCCCACTGTCCTTGGACTGAATATGACAGGAAGGAGTAGTCTCCTCTCTCTCTCTAAGACGCCTGTCAATACGAACAGCTAGAGACATGGCAGATTCTAACGAGGCTGGTCTCTCATGAAAAGCAAATGCATCTTTCAATCTTTCCGAAAGACCATGGCAAAATTGACTTCGGAGTGCAGCATCATTCTAACCAGTATCAGCTGCCCATCTCCGAAATTCTGAGCAATATATCTCTGCGGACTGTTTACCCTGGCATAAAAGACGCAGTTTAGATTCAGCCAGAGCAATACGATCCGGGTCATCATATATCTGTCCCAGAGCTACAAAAATTTCATCCACCGATCGGAGGGGCCGTGCCCCGACCGGCAGCGGAAAGCCCCAAGACTGAGCATTATCCCTGAGCAGCGAGATGATGATCCCCACCCTCTGCTCCTCATAACCAGAGGAATGGGGAAGTAGGCAAAAATGGAGTTTGCAAGCCTCTCTAAAGCGAACAAAAGTATCACTACCCCCGGAGAACGTATCCGGAAGCGAGATCTTAGGCTCGGAACAAACTCCATGAACGCAAGCAGAACCGGTCACCTGAAACTGAGACACAGTTTTACGGAGATCTGCTACCTCCAGTGAAAGACCTTGCATGCGGTCAATCAAGGCTGAAACCGGATACATGCTTAAGACGGTTATGGCGGTTTATAATGTCACGGATGGTGTTGCAGAAAGCTGTAACTTAAAAATAAACATCCGACTGGCTTGATTCCAAACTAAGGAGCATATGGGTGAGCCCTATAAAACCCCTAGAGCTCTCCCTGACTGCTGAGGTCTTTATGGTAGACGATTGAATGCCCTCGTACATTATACCATGTGAAAACCCTATAATAGTGAGGGGACACGACCACCGGCCCCCTGCACTTAATACGGACGGAGTCAGGGTCACCTACAATCAAGCCAGCAAGGAAACACAAATAAAGGAAACAGACTTATCTGAGGAATCAGGAGAAGCAGCCTCCAGCAGTGAACAACTCATCCAGGAAGAAGTATAAACCGCAAAGTGAGAATGGGAGGGAATATAAAGGGAGACAATCAGTGCAAATAGGTGACAGCTGGGAGAAGGAAAGGAGATGACAAAGTGAAACCAAAACAAAGAACGTCATGCAAGAGGTAGCGAAGAACGTCTAACAGACCTTCTCACAGAGCTGGCGGTGACAGTTCCTTGATGAGCTGTTTCGAGTACTCCACCAACATGGCCAGTGCCGATAACGCTGTTCTCAGCGTTACTATCCCACTTCTATGCCTCCTTGAAAAACCGCTCCTGGCGATGATGGAAGAGGAAGAGGATGTGGCACAGGAGGATGAGGAGGAAGAGGGATCATTTTGGAGGGTTTCCGGCCAGTCATTCACAAGTGGCTCCGAGGGAGGGTTCCTGCACCCACAAACGCCAGGTACACAATTGTCCAGCCAGGGCACAGTTCTGAAGGATGACGATGTGGAGGATGAGGAGGAACCATGTTCACAGCATTGTGGCACCCAGACCATCTCATGGCCATCACTGGTGTGTGGCGGCTGGGGGGATACAGAGGACACAGACATATCACCTCCGACAGAGGACAGCTTTTCGTTGCCTCTGGGCAGCCTGGCACACATTCTAACTTTTGCTGATTACTGGGTGGCCGCGCTGCTGGATCACCATTACAAGGACAACGTACCGTCCTTAATTCCCTCACTGGAGCGTGATCGTAAGATGCGCGAGTACAAGTGCACGCTGGTAGACGGGCTGCTGGTGGCATTCCCACCTGACAGCGGGAGCACAGTGGAAGCACAAGGCGAAGGCAGAGGAAGAGGTCGCCAACGCAGCTGTGTCACCGCCAGCACCTCAGAAGGCAGGGTTAGCATGGCCAAAATGTGGAAAATCTTTGTCAGCATGCCACAACAACCAGCACCAGCAGCTGATATGGAACGTCTTAGCAGGAGGCAGCATTTCACCAACATGTTGGAGCAGTATGTGTGCACACGCCTACACGTACTGAATGATGGGTCTGCCCCCTTCAACTTCTGGGTCTCCAAATTGGGCACATGGCCGGAGCTTGCCCTTTACACCTTGGAGGTGCTGGCCTTCCCTGCAGCCAGTGTATTATCTGAACGTGTGTTTAGCACGGCAGGGGGCGTCATCACAGCCAATCTGGACAAGCTAATGTTCATTAAAATGAACCAGGCATGGATCCCTCAGGACTTGTCCGTACCTTGTGCAGAATAGACATGTATATCGGCACTAACCAGCCATTGTTATACTGCAGCGCAATTGCTCATTCTTGTATTTTGGATATTTCACACTCTTTTTTAGAGTGTACCCCAATTTTAAAAAATTAAATTAACCCCTTAAGGACACAGCCTTTTTACACCTTAGGACCAGGCCATTTTTTGAAAATCTGACCAGAGTCCCTTTAAGTGCTGATAACTTTAAAACGCTTTGACTTATCCAGGCCGTTCTGAGATTGTTTTTTCGTCACATATTGTACTTCATGACACTGGTAAAATGGAGTCAAAAAAATATTTTTTTTTGCACCAAAAAATACCTAATTTAACAAAAATTTGGAAAAATTTGCAAATTTCAAAGTTTCAGTTTCTCTACTTCTGTAATACATAGTAATACCCCCAAAAATTGTGATGACTTTACATTCCCCATATGTCTACTTCATGTTTGAATTGTTTTGGGAATGATATTTTATTTTTTGGGAATGTTATAAGGCTTAGAAGCAAATCTTGAAATTTTTCAGAAATTTACAAAAACTCAATTTTTAGGGACCAGTTCAGGTCTCAAGTCACTTTGCGAGGCTTACATTATAGAAACCACCCAAAAATGACCCCATCTAAGAAACTACACCCCTCAAGGTATTCAAAACTGATTTTGCATACGTTGTTAACCCTTTAGGTGTTGCACAAGAGTTATTGGCAAATGGGGAGGAAATTTGAGAATTTCATTTTTTTGTCTAATTTTTCATTTTAACCCATTTTTTCCACTAACAAACCAAGGGTTAACAGCCAAACAAGACTGTATCTTTATTGCCCTGACTCTGCCGTTTACAGAAACACCCCATATGTGGCCGTAAACTACTGTACGGCCACACAGCAGGGCGTAGAGGGAAAGGTGCGCCGTATGGTTTTTGGAAGGCTGATTTTTATGGACTGGTTTATTTACAACATGTCCCATTTGAAGCCCCCTGATGCACCCCTAGAGGAGAAACTCCCTAAAAGTGACCCCATCTAAGAAACTACACCCTTCAAGGTATTCAAAACTGATTTTACATACGTCATTAACCCTTTAGGTGTTGCACAAGAGTTATTGGCAAATGGCGATGAAATTTGAGAATTTCATTTTTTTGCCTAATTTTCCATTTTAACCCATTTTTTCCACTAACAAAGCAAGGGTTAACAGCCAAACAAGACTGTATCTTTATTGCCCTGACTCTGATGTTTACAGAAACACCCCATATGTGGCCGTAAACTACTGTACGGCCACACAGCAGGGCGTAGAGTGAAAGGTGCGCCGTTTGGTTTTTGGAGGGCTGATTTTGCCGGACTGTTTTTTTTGGCACCATGTCCCATTTGAAGCCCCCCTGATGCACCCCTAGATTATAAACTCCATAAAAGTGACCCCATCTAAGAAACTACACCCCTCAAGGTATTCAAAACTGATTTTACAAACTTTGTTAACCCTTTAGGTGTTGCACAAGATTTAATGGAAAATAGAGATACAATTTCAAAATTTCACTTTTTTGGCAGATTTTCCATTTTAATATTTTTTTTCCAGTTACAAAGCAAGGGTTAACAGCCAAACAAAACTCATTATTTATGGCCCTAATTCTGTAGTTTACAGAAACACCCCATATGTGGTTGTAAACTGCTGTACGGGCACACGGCAGGGCGCAGAAGGAAAGGAACACCATATGGTTTTTGGAAGGCAGGTTTTGCTGGACTGTTTTTTTTGACACCATGTCCCATTTGAAGCCCCCCTGATGCACCCCTAGAGTAGAAACTCCAAAAAAGTGACCCCATTTTAGAAACTACGGGATAGGGTGGCAGTTTTGTTGGTACTAGTTTAGGGTACATATGATTTTTGGTTGCTCTATATTACACTTTTTGTGCGGCAAGGTAACAAGAAATAGCTTTTTTGGCACCGTTTTTTTTTTTTGTTATTTACAACATTCATCTGACAGGTTAGATCATGTGGTAATTTTATAGAGCAGGTTGTCACGGACGCGGCGATACCTAATATGTATACAATTTTTTTTATTTATGTAAGTTTTACACAATGATTTCATTTTTAAAACCCCAAAAATGTTTTAGTGTCTCCATAGTCTAAGAGCCATAGTTTTTTCAGTTTTTGGGCGATTATCTTAAGTAGGGTCTCATTTTTTGCGGGATGAGATGACGGTTTGATTGGCATCTATTTTGGGGTGCATATGACTTTTTGATTGCTTGCTATTACACTTTTTGTGACGTAAGATGACAAAAAATGGCTTTTTTTACACCGTTTTTATTTTTATTTTTTTACGGTGGTCATCTGAGGGGTTAGATCATGTGATATTTTTATAGAGCCGGGCGATACAGACGCGGCGATACCTAATATGTATACTTTTTTTTTATTTATGTAAGTTTTACACAATGATTTCATTTTTGAAACAAAAAAAATCATGTTTTAGTGTCTCCATAGTCTAAGAGCCATATTTTTTCAGTTTTTGGGCGATTATCTTGGGTAGGGTATGATTTTTGCGGGATGAGATGACGGTTTGATTGTTACAATTTTGGCGTACATGCGACTTTTTTGATCACTTTTATTACCTTTTTTGGGAAGTAAGGTGGGCAAAATTTCAATTTCATCATAGTTTTTTATTTTTTATTTTTATGGTGTTCACCGTTCGGGTAAAGTAACATGACCGTTTTATAGATCAGGTCGTTACGGACGCGGCGATATCAAACATGTGTAGGGAATTTTATTTTTTTCATTTTTTATCAGTGATAAATGTGTTTTTTGATTTTTACTTTTTTTTCACTTTTATTCACTTTTTTTTGACCCAGACCCACTTGGTTCTTGAAGATCCAGTGGGTCTGATGTCTGTATAATACAGTACAGAACAATATATATTGTACTGCACTGTATTTTACTTACACTGAACAGATCTATGCCTTTCAGCACAGATCTGTTCAGCACCATGGACAGCAGGACGCCTGAGAGGCGTCCTGTTGCCATGGGAACCTTCCCCGTCTGCTCAGAACTTCGCAGACGGGGAAGGGTAAGGAGGGGATCTCTCGGGGGGCTGTCTGGGGGCTCTCTCCCTCTCCATCAGGGGGCTGCAAAGGCACAGCAGCCCCCCGATGGGAGAGGGAGGGAGCTCCCTGCGCTGTTAACCTTTTCCATACAGCGGTCCGTACGGACCGCTGTATGGAAAGGGTTAAACGGCTGACATCGCATCGCAGATGTCAGCCGTTTATACCAGGGTGCCAGCAATGTGCTGGCACCCTGGTATACCCACTGAACACCAATGAATTTTCAAGGGGAGGCGGGCGGGGGATCGCGATCCCGCCTGCCGCACCGCCCGCCTCCCGCACCGCCCACACCGCCCGCAACCCTCCCCCTGCACCTCCCGCCACCATAAAAATCATTCTGGTGTGCAGGGGGGGGTGAATAAAACTTTTTTTAGGCATATAAAGTTTCTGAAACTGCAGAAGCCAGACGGCCAATGGTAGGTTCTATACAAGCAGACTCAGTTTTATACTGACTTTAAAACCAGCCTCAAGGACAGATTAACTGGTCAGGTGTGCAATGACTCCAAGGAGATCGCCACGCCTTGTTTTAAAGTCAGTATAAAACTGAGTCTGCTTGTATAGAACCTACCATTGGCCGTCTGGCTCCAGGAGAAGTATATGGTGGGTTCAGCATGCATGTTGGTACTTGCATCCCTGGATCCGATGAAAGCTGTAATGGCACCGGACGGGGTTACAAGCAAAGTGTACTTGGCTTGCATGCTGACCTGCATTCCCTGGATTTTATGTGGCTGTCATGGCCCATGAACAGGTAGGAACAAGAGTTAGGGACCACTCATGAGACAACCTTGACGCGGTGAGTGGCTTACTATGCTTTGGCCAAAATATAAACCAATGTCTCATCCAGCATGGAGGGCAGAGTGCTGGATGTAGTGTGCGATCACATTTGCATTTTCCGTTTGTATATGTATTTTGCCATAGTGATGTGCACCTACAGGCAGGTTGTGCTGACCCAACCCCTTATTTTTTTCTTTATATCTTAAAGGAAACTGTTCAAATCATAGTCACGATTTAACCCCTTAGGTTCCAGGGTTTGCAGGCGATGAATCCAGTAGGCCTCTCGTTTTTTAAGTATTTTAAACCTGTCTCCTCCTCTCCGGGGTAGTGATACGTGTTCTATTATCTGGAAGCGCAATTGGGAAATGGCATGTCGGTGTTTCTCGAAATGATACGGAATGGGAAGTAATAGATTTTTCTTTCTAATTGTAGATTTGTGCTTACAGAAGCGATCTTTCATCCTCATAGAGGTCTCACCGACATACACAAGTCCACAAGGGCACTTCAAGAGATAAACAACGAAGTTACTATTGCAGGTAAAAAAAACATTTATTTTAAATTTTTCCCCTGTGTACGGGTGTGTGAAGTATTCTCCTTTGATGGCACTGGAGCAGTGTATGCATTGAAGGCATGGATATGTCCCATTTTTAGGTGTGGAGAGAGTGGCCTGTCGAAGATTTAGTCCGTCACTGCCCACATAAGCTCTAACTAAGATGTCACGGATATTTTTGGACCTTTTGTAGCACAGCATAGGGGGGACTGGAATTCCGCAACATTCGGATAAGCTCTGCTAATGATGTTCCAATGTTTATTGATGATGGTCCTGCATTTATTTACCCAAGGGTGGTATTTCACCACAAAGGGAACTCATGGTTGTTTATCACTAGTGGTGATGGTTCCACTGGATTGTTTTGTCCGTTGTGAATTTAATAGGTTACTTGGATAGCCTCTGTTGCGGAACTTGTCTACCATTTCATCTTCTCGTATTGTTCTCATGTCAGTGTCAGATACTATCCTGTTCACCCTCTGGAGTTGTGAATGGGGTAGTGATTTTTTAACTGCAGGTGGATGATTGCTTGTGAAGTGTAGCAGACTGTAGCGGTCAGTGTTCTTGGTATATAGGTCTGTGTGTATCTGACCTTCTCATCCTTTATGACCCACGTGTCCAGAAAATTAATTCTGGACACATCTGAGTGTATGGTGAATTGCAGTTCTGTCCAGATAGAGTTCATGGGCTGCATGAATTGTTCGAGGGTTCGAATGTCGCCCCGCCACATGCAGAATATGTAATCGATAAACCTTCGCCAGAAAATGCAGTGATCCTTGTATAAGTTATTTTCATAGATGTATTCTTTCTCGAACCATGACATATAACAGTTAGCGTAAGGCGGTGCGGCATTCGAACCCATCGCGGTCCCCCGCCGCTGGCGGAAAAAGGTGTCCTGAAATAGGAAGTAGTTCTCATAAAGTATGGTAGTGAGCAGGCTCAGGAAAAAATTCCTTTCATTAACATTATACGTAGATGATGCCAATAGCCATTCTACTGGTCGGATGCCTTTCTGGTGTTCAATAGATGTATATAGGCTACATACATCAAATTTAGCCAATATATCACTCCCCCTGGGGGGCTTGTTAGGGATTTATGTACCTTAGGTAATGTATAGAATACAGGTGTTGTGGGGTGTTGATGTATGATGTATTCCCCCATTTTTATGTCAATAGTATTATTTTTCACATATTCATTGGTGATTCCCTGTAATTTTGCTTTAATGGTGTATACGGGGTCAGTTGTCAGTGGCTGATATGTATCAACGTTGGATAATTGTTGCAAAATCTCACCCACATAATAATCCCTATCCAATACAACCAGGGCTCCCCCCTTGTCTGCAGGTTTCACAATTAAAGACTTATCCTCTAATAGCTGTGCAAGGGCATCCCTTTCCAGACGTGATAGATTTTGTGACATATGGTAGTTACCTGTCCGGAAACCATGCATGTTTTGAGAGATATCACGTTGTACCAGGAATATGAACGTTTCAATGGGATGGTACATTTTTGGAGGCTGAAATTTACTTTTGGTCCTTAAGCCAAACTGTTGTAGGGATAATTTTGAAACGTCCATTGTCTCATTGGTACATGGTGATTTTTCAACACTGGCGAAATGTGCTTTAAGCCGTAGGTTGCGGTAAAACCTTTGGCAGTCCATTTCAAGTTCAAATGTGTCTAAATGTCCAGTGGGGCTGAAGGATAAACCCTTCTGCAGCACTTGCAATTGAAGTGGACTCAGTATTTTTGATGAAATGTTCAGGAATAGGGATGTGTCAGTACCTGTGAGCGCGTGGTCCTCGGCGCGTCGATTCCTCCTATGATGGCGTCCTGCCCTTCTGGTGTTCTTTTTGCTTGGGTTTTCTTTCTCCCTAAAAAAGGAGTATAATCGCTTCCAGATCCAGAAGACTGGGAGTCCCAGCGGCGCGTTGTATTTCTTGAGAGCGGGGTAGCTGTTCCAGATAAATCCTGCCATCTGTAGACCCTTTTGGACTGGTAATCTTCAAAGTCCCTGATGAATTTGTTGCGCTTGGTCGTTTCGATATCCTTCCTGAGGTCACCACAGATCTTGTCCACTTTAGACTTGATGGCTGTTAATTCATCAATGGGCAGGGTATCTTTCAGTTGGGATTCAATGGAAGCAATCTTTTCTCTGCTTTCCGCTAATGCCTGTGTCAGGTATTCAATAGTCAGGACCATCAGGTCCATAGAACATTTGTTAAAGATATTCGCAAATTGAGTGCAATAATTAATATTGTCACAGAAGAATGTTGGTCTGAGGTTTATGAGTCCTCGTGGGATGCGCTGAAGTCTGCAGTATTCAGCCAGCGTGGTAGTGTGCAGCTCCCAAGCTGTCTGCTTACTTGCTTCTTTCTCCCACTCACGTCCCTTGTACTCAGCCGATGGTACCTTCCGAAAATCCGCATTCGCAGTGATGCCGGACACTATTTCTCGTGCCCGTTCTTCAGTGTATGCGAAATTGGTGGAATTCATCAGGTTGAAGTTGCAGGTGCTCGAGCTGTAAGTAGCAATCAGATCCAAGGATGATACAGGCGGCACTCCGCTGTCAGTGATGCGGTGCGCGTGTCCAGGGAAGATCCACAGATACTGGTATAGAGAGGACCGGCACTCGCTTTAGTTATGATTTTCAAGTAATTTTAATGGTAACATACAAGTGGTAAGTGACGCGTTTAAACTTGTTTGTTGCTTGTAATGATTATGTTTGACAAAGGCTCATTGTAGCCGAAACGCGTCACTTACCACTTGTATGTGACCATTAAAATTACTTGAAAATCATAACTAAAGTGAGTGCCGGTCCTCTCTATACCAGTATCTGTGGATCTTCCCTGGACACGCGCACTGCATCGCTGACAGCGGAGTGCCGCCTGTATCTTCCTTGGATTAGTTGACACACTCATGACATAAATTTTATTTCTCTATGCGTCAATCTTGGTGTAGTGATGACTGTGCTTGTGCGCACGTTTGGGAGATTGCAGGCGAGGGCGGTTTTTCAAAACCTATGGTCATGCTGAGGTAGTTCAATGACAGTTAAGTGACCCAGAAAACAATGATTCTGCAGTGTGGGCCCATTGTTGGCCTAGTAGGCTTTAATGATCACCTTAGATGATCACAAAGAAAATTCATGTTTTTTCTATGCAAAATTATCCATTTGATCGCTTTTGGTCTGTTCACAATGAAGCAACGACCTTATCTCATCTGGGGTGTGCCAACATTGGCATTGCCAACACACTCATAGAGGTGATCGATTCATTGTGATACGCAAGCCCCTTCACCACAACAAGGTAACGATCACGAAGGGGAATTGACACATGTATGTGCCTTTTTTTTTTTTGCAGCCTCAGTGCAGCACCAGAGGCCAGAAAAATTAGGCATGTACACTTGCCTGGAAAATTAGGCATTGTTGCAGCCGCTGCTGTAGCAGCGGCCAGAAAAATTGATGTTTTCCAGGCAGAAAGTGCACTAAAACATTGCGGCTTGAACCCTAGTTGGTGGCGGAGAAGTCACGCAAGTCATCCGGCCTGCAGAGATAAAATACAGCAGCGTGTGGACCATTTTTAGCCCAAGGCATCTCATCTCATCAGGCCTTTTTTAGTCAAATGTATCGCCCACTGTCAGTCCCTTCGGGATCCGTGCCTCATCATCTTAATAAAGGTGAGGAAATCTAGACTTTTTTGACCTAGGTCAGTGGTGGGCAACCTTTTTTTTCAACTGAGCCAAATCTCGCCAAAACCACGATTGAAATTTATTTTGAGAGCCACATTTTTAAAACCGAAAATACATAGGATGGTACACTGTTTTTAGTTTCAATAAGTTTTTATTGAGAATATTGTGCATGCAAGTATCCACATAGGTCGGGTACTGTGGGACTCTTTGCACCGGCCCTGTCACGTGGACGTGACCAGAGCCTGTGCAAGGATTTTTTGGCAACACAAGCGAAGCTACATCTCGGTGACCCCCTTCTCCCCCCGCCCCGCCCGCAGCTCACCTGGTCCTGGTTCTGTCTGCAGCAGCTGGCTTCTCCTCTGTGTGGTCCTGATATCTTCGATCTGGTTTGAGGACTGTACTTTTCGCCCTATAAGATGCACATAGGTTTTAGAGGAGTATAATCAGAAACAATATTTTCCATTATACCTCAGGTCAGACCACCAATCAGACCCCCAATGTTAATCATACCTCAGATCAGCCCCCTATATCAGCCGTCAGCACCCCATCCATCATGCCCATGTCAGCCGTCATGCCCCTATGTCAGCCGTCAGCCCCCCATGTCAGCACCCCATCCATCATGCCCATGTCAGCCGTCAGCACCCCATCCATCATGCCCATGTCAGCCGTCAGCACCCCATCCATCATGCCCATGTCAGCCGTCAGCACCCCATCATGCCCATGTCAGCCCCCATCCATCATTACCCCCCATGTCAGCCATCAGCCCCCCATGTCAGCCATCATGCCCCCCATGTCAGCCGTCAGCACCCCATCCATCATGCCCATGTCAGCTGTCAGCCCCCATCCATCATGCCCCCCATGTCAGCCGTCATGCCCCTATGTCAGCCGTCAGCACCCCATGTCAGCCGTCAGCCATCAGCCCCCCATGTCAGCACTCCATCCATCATGTCCATGTCAGCCGTCAGCCCCCATCCATCATGCCCCCCATGTCAGCCATCATGACCTTATGTCAGCCGTCAGCCCCCCATGTCAGCACCCCATCCATCATGCCCATGTCAGCCGTCAGCACCCCATCTATCATGCCCATGTCAGCCATCAGCACCCCATCATGCCCATGTCAGCCCCCATCCATCATTACCCCCCATGTCAGCCATCAGCCCCCCATGTCAGCCATCATGCCCCCTATGTCAGCCGTCAGCACCCCATGTCAGCCGTCAGCCATCAGCCCCCCATGTCAGCACTCCATCCATCATGTCCATGTCAGCCGTCAGCCCCCATCCATCATGCCCCCCATGTCAGCCATCATGACCTTATGTCAGCCCCCCATGTCAGCACCCCATGTCAGCACCCCATCCATCATGCCCATGTCAGCCGTCAGCACTAGTGTTGAGCGAACAGTTCGAGCATAGTTCGGGTCCGTACCGAATTTTGGGGTGTTCGTGACACGGACCCGAACCCGAACTTTTTCGTAAAAGTTCGGGTTCGTCGTTCGGCATGTATTTTGGCGCATTTTGAAAGGCTGCAAAGCAGCCAATCAACATGCATCATACTACTTGCCCTAAGATGCCATCGCAGCCATGCCTACTATTGGCAAGGCTGTGATTGGCCAAGTGCAGCATGTGACTCAGCCTCTTTATAAGCTTGTGCGCACGTCGGGACGTGCTCACTCCCGATGTGAATAGAACAGGGATAGACGCAGCTGATGCTAGGGCGAGAATAGGCAGGGATAATTGAATAACTGGAAGCAAATTTCTCTCCTCCACCTGTGATTCATCTGAACAACTGCAGCTGAGCTGCTTTTTTGATAGGGATTGGCTATTTTTAGAGTGGCCAGAGTGATTTTTCCATCCACATGTACCTGGGCTGACCGCCGGCCGCCATTTTGCGACTTGTAGTGCTGCAGCAGAAGCTGCCACAGTGTGCATTCCAAAGCTCCAAACAAGTCAGACATCTACACCTGGGATTCAGACCAATAGCGATTTAGCAGCACAGTCCAAGGCTATTTTTTTTAAAGGTTGTGCAGACCATTTTGTGGCACATGTTACTGGGCTGATAGGCGGCGGCCATCTTGGGACTAGTGCTGCAGCACAATCTCTCCCAACGTCCATTAATCACTTGTAATAGTGGTCTGTGCCATAGAAATCCTACATCAGGGACTTGGGTGTGCTTGTGTCACCCCTACTAATACCAGTCCACCTGTAATCCATACAGTGAAAAGCCATAAAGTATTCCAGTGAGGGAATTTTTTTTTTATTTAAAAAAGGCCAAGTTAGTTTATCTGGCGTTCAATATACTAGATACAGTTAGGCCTGCGTTTCATACATCTGGAATTAGCAAACTAATGTGCTGGGGTTGGGAAAACATATATGTACCCATACTAGAATCTGTCAAAGAAAGCGGTACTCACATATAACAGTCATTCCATCTGTAATCCATACAGTCAAAAGACTGAAAGTATTCCAGTGAGGGAATTTTTTTTATTTAAAAAAGGCCACGTTAGTTTATCTGGCGTTCAATATACTAGATACAGTTAGGCCTGCGTTTCATACATCTGGAATTAGCAAACTAATGTGCTGGGGTTGGGAAAACATATATGTACCCATACTAGAATCTGTCAAAGAAAGCGGTACTCACATATAACAGTCATTCCATCTGTAATCCATACAGTCAAAAGACTGAAAGTATTCCAGTGAGGGAATTTTTTTTATTTAAAAAAGGCCAAGTTAGTTTATCTGGCGTTCAATATACTAGATACAGTTAGGCCTGCGTTTCATACATCTGGAATTAGCAAACTAATGTGCTGGGGTTGGGAAAACATATATGTACCCATACTAGAATCTGTCAAAGAAAGCGGTACTCACATATAACAGTCATTCCATCTGTAATCCATACAGTCAAAAGACTGAAAGTATTCCAGTGAGGGGATTTTGCTTATAAAAAATAATATATTTCATTGTGGTGCGAGTTGAATCGCAACAATGAAGAAAAATACTATTAAGGGACGAGGACGCGGTCGTGGTGGTGTCCGTGGAGCCTCTGTTGCTGGTAGAGGACGTGGCCGTTCGGCCCCAGGCGCACACAGTAGGGAACGAACTCCCTCAACTAGCCGGCAGAATGTACCGCAATATCTCGTGGGGCCCAATGACGCTCTTAGGATGGTAAGGCCTGAGCAGGTACAGGCATTAATCGATTGGGTGGCCGACAGTGCTTCCAGCACGTTCACCACATGGTCTTCCACCCAGTCTTCTGCGGAAAGCGCACAGGTGGCACCTGAAAACCAAGCCCATCAGTCTGTCACATCACCCCCAAGCATATCAGGGAAACGGTCTGAGCCACAAGTTATGCAGCAGTCTCTTCTTCTGTTTGAAGACTCTGCTTCCAGGGTTTCCCAGGGGCGTCCACCTAGCCCTTCCCCAGTGGAGGAAGACATACCATGCACTGACGCACAACCACTTATGTCTCCAGATGAAGAGGACATGGGAATACCACCACAGCAGAGTCACCGACTCTCTGATGATGACGAAACACAGGTGCCCACTGCCGCGTCTTTTTGCAGTGTGCAGACTGAACAGGAGGAGGTCAGGGAGGGAGACTGGGTGGAAGACGATGCAGAGGACGATGAGGTCTTAGACCCCACATGGACTGAAGGTCGTGGCGATGACTTTCACAGTTCAGAGGAAGAGGTAGTGGTGAGACCGAGACAACAGCGAAGCCAAAGAGGGAGCAGGGGGCCAAAGCAGACGAGCCGCCGCCCCCAGAGTTCGCCTGCTACTGGACATCGCCAACAGGGACCCAGCCCCACAAAGGCAGCTTCAAAGAGTTCCCTGGCATGGCACTTCTTTAAACAATGTCCTACCGACAAGACCCGAGTGACTTGCACGCTCTGCCATCAGAGCCTGAGGCGAGGCATTAACGTTCTGAACCTCAGCACAACCTGCATGACCAGGCATCTACATGCAAAGCATGAACTGCAGTGGGGTACACACCTTAAAAACCAGGCACTCGCTGAGGCTCCCCCTGCTCCCTCTACCGCTGCTGCCTCGGCTTCCGCCTCGAGAGGAATGTTGCCACCTGCCGAGCAGCAAACAGAGGATGTGCCACCGCCACCACCACCACCGCCACCGTCAACTAGCGTCTCCACTATATCACACAGCAGCGTTCAGCTCTCAATATCTCAAACCTTAGAGAGGAAGCGCAAATTCCCCCCGAGTCACCCTCGAGCCCTTGGCCTGAACGCCAGCATTTCTAAACTGCTGGCCTTTGAAATGCTGTCATTCCGGCTGGTGGACACAGACAGCTTCAAACAGCTGATGGCCATGGCTGTCCCGCAGTATGTGGTTCCCAGCCGCCACTACTTCTCCAAGACAGCCGTGCCTTCCCTGCACATGCAAGTGTCCGATAAAATCAAGTGTGCACTGCGCAACGCCATTTGTGGCAAGGTCCACCTAACCACAGATACGTGGACCAGTAAGCACGGCCAGGGACGCTATATCTCACTAACTGCACACTGGATGAATGTAGTGGCGGCTGGGCCCCCGGCGGACAGTTCCTTGGCGCACGTCCTTCCGCCCCCTAGGATCGCAGGGCATCATTCTCTGCCTCCTGTAGCCTCCTCCTCCTACTCGGCTTCCTCCTCCACTGCTTCCACCAGCTCATCCGGTCAGCCACACACCTTCACCACCAACTTCAGCACAGCCCGGGGTAAACGTCAGCAGGCCATTCTGAAACTCATATGTTTGGGGGACAGGCCCCACACCGCACAGGAGTTGTGGCGGGGTATTGAACAACAGACCGACGAGTGGTTTCTGCCGGTGGGCCTCAAGCCAGGCCTGGTGGTATGCGATAATGGGCGAAATCTCGTGGCAGCTCTGGGACTAGCCGGTTTGACGCACATCCCTTGCCTGGCGCATGTGCTGAACTTGGTGGTGCAGAGGTTCATTCACCACTACCCCAACATGTCAGAGCTGCTGCATAAAGTGCGGGCCGTCTGTGCGCGCTTCCGCCGTTCACATCCTGCCGCTGCTCGCCTGTCTGCGCTACAGCGGAACTTCGGCCTTCCCGCTCACCGCCTCATATGCGACGTGCCCACCCGGTGGAACTCCACCTTGCACATGCTGGAGAGACTGTGCGAGCAGCAGCAGGCCATAGTGGAGTTTCAGCTGCAGCACGCTCGCGTCAGTCGTACTGCCGAACAGCACCACTTCACCACCAATGATTGGGCCTCCATGCGAGACCTGTGTGCCCTGCTGCGCTGTTTCGAGTACTCCACCAACATGGCCAGTGGCGATGACACTGTTATCAGCGTTACAATACCACTTCTATGTCTCCTTGAGAAAACACTTAGGGCAATGATGTTAGAGGAGGTGGCCCAGGTGGAGGAGGAGGAGGAGGATGAGGGCTCGTTTCTAACACTTTCGGGCCAGTCTGTTCGAAGTGGCTCAGAGGGAGGTTTGTTTAAGCAGCAGAGGACAGGTTCACAAGTCGCCAGCCAAGGCACTGTACTGGAGGACGAGGAGGAGGAGGAGGTGGAGGGGGACGAGGATGACGCAAGTTCACAGCGGGGTGGCAGCCCAGGCCCATCACTGGTGCGTGGCTGGGGGGATACGGTGGACGATGACGATACGTCTCCCACAGAGGACAGCTTGTCCTTACCCATGGGTAGCCTGGCCCACATGAGCGAATATATGCTCCAATGCCTGCGCAACGACAGCAGAGTTGCCCACGTTTTAACGTGTGCAGACTACTGGGTGGCCACCCTGCTGGATCCCCGGTATAAAGACAATGTGCCCACTTTAATTCCTGAACTGGAGCGCGACCGTAAGATGCGCGAGTACAAGCGCACGCTGATAGAGGCGCTCTTGAGCGCATTCCCACATGTCACAGGGGAACAGGTGGAAGGTGAAGGCAGAGGAGTGGCAAGAGGTCGCCAACGCAGCTGTGTCACGGCCAGCTCATCTGAGGGCAGGGTTAGCATGGCAGAAATGTGGAAAAGTTTTGTCTCCACGCCACAGCTATCTGCACCGACACCTGATACGGAACGTGTTAGCAGGAGGCAGCATTTCACTAACATGGTTGAACAGTATGTCTGCACACCCCTCCACATCCTGACGGATGGTTCGGCCCCATTCAACTACTGGGTTTCGAAATTGTCCACGTGGCCAGAGTTAGCATGTTATGCCTTGGAGGTGCTTTCCTGCCCGGCGGCCAGCGTTTTATATGAACGCGTATTCAGCACGGCAGGGGGCGTCATTACTGACAAGCGCAGCCGCCTGTCCACAGCCAACGTGGACAAGCTGACCTTCATAAAGATGAACCAGGCATGGATCCCACAGGACCTGTCCCTCCCTTGTGCAGAGTAGTCCTTATTAACTGCCTAAAACATGTCTTGTTGTGCTACGGGCCACTTCTTTATTTGATACAAATTTTATGAAACCCACAGTTGAATGAAACTCTTCTCTGTCTGGGCGCCGGGGCCTAACCAGATGAAAGTGGCCGGTTAAACTAACGGGTGACATGAAGCCATAACCTCTGCCATGCTACCTCTGTCTTCTGTCTGGGTGCTGAGGCCTAAGTCAAATAAAGCGGTCTTCTGCTGTGCTGGGGGATATGAAGCTAATCTCTGACCTCTCTCCTCTGTCTGGGTCCAAAGGCCTAAATCACTGAAAGAGGCCTTCTCCTGTGGTGTGTGATAGGATGCCAGAATATGTGCTGTGGGGCCTCTCTCCTCTTCCTGGGTGCGGGGGTCAAAGTAACTCAATGGTGGCTTCTCCTGTGGTGGCTGATATGATGCCAGAATATGTGCTGTGGGGCCTCTCTCCTCTTCCTGGGTGCAGGGGTCAAAGTAACTCAATGGTGGCTTCTCCTGTGGTGGTTAGTATGATGCCAGAATATGTGCTGTGGGGCCTCTCTCCTCTTCCTGGGTGCAGGGGTCAAAGTAACTCAATGGTGGCTTCTCCTGTGGTGGCTGATATGATGCCAGAATATGTGCTGTGGTGCCTCTCTCCTCTTCCTGGGTGCGGGGGTCAAAGTAACTCAATGGTGGCTTCTCCTGTGGTGGCTGATATGATGCCAGAATATGTGCTGTGGGGCCTCTCTCCTCTTCCTGGGTGCAGGGGTCAAAGTAACTCAATGGTGGCTTCTCCTGTGCTGATTGATATAAAGCTGATGGTTGTGCCATCTGACATGGTTGCCAGGGTCTGATTCAATGGGGGCCTACTCCTGTGGTGGGTGATCTAAATGCCTGATTCTCTGCTGTGAAACCTCTCTCCTCCGTCTGGGTGTAGGGGTCAAAGTCTTTCAAAGTCGCCTTCTCCTGTGCTGATTGATATGAAGCTGATGGTTGTGCCATCTGACATGGTTGCCGGGGTCCCATTAAATTGTGGCCTACTCCTGTGGTGGTTGATATGATGCCTGATTCTCTGATGTGGAACCTCTCTCCTCTGTTTGGGTGAAGGGGTCAAAGTAACTAAATGGTGGCTTCTCCTGTGGTGGCTGATATGATGCCAGAATATGTGCTGTGGGGCCTCTCTCCTCTTCCTGGGTGCAGGGGTCAAAGTAACTCAATGGTGGCTTCTCCTGTGGTGGCTGATATGATGCCAGAATATGTGCTGTGGTGCCTCTCTCCTCTTCCTGGGTGCGGGGGTCAAAGTAACTCAATGGTGGCTTCTCCTGTGGTGGCTGATATGATGCCAGAATATGTGCTGTGGTGCCTCTCTCCTCTTCCTGGGTGCGGGGGTCAAAGTAACTCAATGGTGGCTTCTCCTGTGGTGGCTGATATGATGCCAGAATATGTGCTGTGAAACCTCTCTCCTCCATCTGGGTGTAGGGGTCAAAGTCTTTCAAAGTCGCCTTCTCCTGTGCTGATTGATATAAAGCTGATGGTTGTGCCATCTGACATGGTTGCCAGGGTCTGATTCAATGGGGGCCTACTCCTGTGGTGGGTGATCTAAATGCCTGATTCTCTGCTGTGAAACCTCTCTCCTCCGTCTGGGTGTAGGGGTCAAAGTCTTTCAAAGTCGCCTTCTCCTGTGCTGATTGATATGAAGCTGATGGTTGTGCCATCTGACATGGTTGCCGGGGTCCCATTAAATTGGGGCCTACTCCTGTGGTGGGTGATCTAAATGCCTGATTCTCTGCTTTGAAACCTCTCTCCTCCGTCCGGGTGTAGGGGTCAAAGTCTGTCAAAGTCGCCTTCTCCTGTGCTGATTGATATAAAGCTTATGCTTGTGCCATCTGACATGGTTGCCGGGGTCTGATTCAATGGTGGCCTACTCCTGTGGTGGGTGATCTAAATGCCTGATTCTCTGCTGTGTAACCTCTCTCCTCCGTCTGGGTGTAGGGGTCAAAGTAACTAAATGGTGGCCTACTCCTGTGGTGGGTGATATGATGCCTGGTTCTCTGCTGTGGGACCTCTCTCCTTTGTCTGGGTGCTGTGGTCAAAATAATAGTAAGTGACCTTCTCCATTGGTGGGTGACTTGAAGCCTGATTCTGTGCTATGGGACCTCACTCCAATTAATATTGTTTAATTTTTATTTATTTTATGTTAACTCATCATTTCCCTATCTACATTTGTTTGCAGGGGATTTAACTACATTTTGCTGCCTTTTGCAGCCCTCTAGCCCTTTCCGGGTGTGTTTTACAGCCTTTTTAGTGCCCAAAAGTTCAGGTCCCCATTGACTTCTATGGGGTTCGGGTTCGGGATGAAGTTCGGGTCGAGTTCGGATCCCGAACCCGAACATTTTTCGAAAGTTCGGCCGAACTCGTCGAACCCGAACATCCAGGTGTTCGCTCAACTCTAGTCAGCACCCCATCCATCATGCCCATGTCAGCCGTCAGCACCCATCCATCATTACTCCCATGTCAGCCATCATGCCCCCCATGACAGCCGTCAGCCCCCATCCATTATGCTCCCTAATGGGGGACAATGTTGGAGTCTGCACCATCGGGGGGTGACATGATGAGGGACAATGTTGAAGTCGGTACCTGATATATCACTGGGGTCTGGCTAGAGTGGGGTCGGTCTGGTCCTGGCTCCAATCTCAGCTGGCTCTGCCTTAAGGTGTCTTCTCCAGAGTCCAGACTAGAGTCCAGCAGGGTCGGCCAAGTTCCAACAAGTCGTGCCTCAGTGTTACTCTGTGACTGTGTTCTTCTGCTGCCAGCCTGGAGGGGCAGCTTTTACAGGTCATAGCAGACAGAGCAGCTCCGCCTCCTCGCCTCTCTCCGCCGCGGCCCCACTGACAGTCAGTGACGCCTCCTTTGGCCTGAGCGCCGCACGGCACACATGTAGGCAGGACAGCCGCAGGCTGCCGCCCCCGAGAGGAGGGAGGGGAGCGGGCGCCCGGCACACAGAACAGTGCTCCAGACTAAAAAAAAATTCCAAGCAGCCATTGGCTCCTGAACTGAAAAATTTAGGAGCCAAATCAAATTTTTAGTCGCCAAATCGAAACTGAATCAAAATTTTGGTATCGTGACAACGCTACGCCGATCAGATCGGCGTAGGGTTGTTTTGAAACCAAAATTTTGATTCGCTTTCGTCACCATAAAAAAGTATTGTGATACTCAATACCGTGCAAAAAAAAAAAACACCAAAAAAAGCTGCGTGCATTTCGCATTTTATGAAACATTCGGCCCATAATAGAACAGTCCTATGCTATTTTTTGGGGTGACAAGGTGACTAAAAAGGCTATGTAATATGTTTATTTATTTATTGTTTATATATTTTATATGTAAAATTGGGAAAGGGGGGATTTAAACTTAATATTTTAAAGTACTTTCACATTAGCGTTTTTCATTTCCGGCACTGAGTTCCGTCACAGGGGCTCTATACCGGAAAATAACTGATCAGTTTTATCCCCATGCATTCTGAATGGAGAGTAATCCGTTCAGGATGCATCAGGATGTCTTCAGTTCAGTCATTTTGACTGATCAGGCAAAAGATAAAACCGTAGCATGCTACGGTTTTATCTCCGGCGAAAAAAAATGAAGATTTGCCTGAATGCCGGCTCCGGCATTTTTCCCCATAGGAATGTATTAGTGCTGGATCCGGCATTCAAAATACTGGAATGCACCCGCACTAATTCCGGACCCATTCACTTCTATGGGGTTGTGCACATGAGCGGTGATTTTCACACATCACTTGTGCGTTGCGTGAAAATCGCAGCATGCTCTGTTGTGCGTTTTTCGCGCAACGCAGGCCCCATAGAAGTTAATGGGGCTGTGTGAAAATCGCAAGCAAGTGCGATTTTCACGCCCCTGTGACGGAACTCAGTGCCGGAAATGAAAAACGCTAATGTGAAAGTACTTTAAAATATTAAGTTTAAATCCCCCCTTTCCCAATTTTACATATAAAATATATAAACAATAAATAAATAAACATATTACATAGCCTTTTTAGTCACCTTGTCACCCCAAAAAATAGCATAGGTTCCTAGGATGAAAGTCTATTCACTGTATTATTTTCCCTTATAACATGGTTATAAGGGAAAATAATAGCATTCTGAATACAGAATGCTTAGTACAAGGTCAATATAATAAACATTGGTGGCGCAGTGCGCCCCCCCATCACCCCAATATAATAAACATTGGTGGTGCAGTGCGCCCCCCCCTCAATATAATAAACATTGGTGGCGCAGTGCGCCCCCCCCCATCACCCCAATATAATAAACATTGGTGGCGCAGTGCGCCCCCCCTCAATATAATAAACATTGGTGGCGCAGTGCGCCCCCCCATCACCCCAATATAATAAACATTGGTGGCGCAGTGCGCCCCCCCAACACCCCAGTATAATAAACATTGGTGGCGCAGTGCGCCCCCCCCATCACCCCAATATAATAAACATTGGTGGCGCAGTGCGCCCCCCCCTCAATATAATAAACATTGGTGGCGCAGTGGGCAGTGCCAATGAGGGTTAAAAAATAAAAAAATTATTAACTCACCTCCTCCAATTGATCGTCTCCTGTTCTTACTTCTTTCTAGTTTCTTCAGGACGCAGGACCTGTGGTGACATCACTGTGCTCATCACATGATCCATCACCATGGTAATGGGCCATGTGATGAGCTCAGTGACGTCACCACAGGTCCTGAAGAAACTAGAAAGAAGTAAGAACAGGAGACCGGCAGCTACCTGATCAACTGGAGGAGGTGAGTTAATTTTCTTTTATTATTTTTAACCCTCATTGGCACTTCCCACTGTGCCACCAACGTTTATTATACTGGGGGGGGGGGCGCACTGTGCCACCAACGTTTCTTATACTGGGGGGGCGCACTGTGCCACCAACGTTTATTATACTGGGGGGGGGGGGCACTGTGCCACCAACGTTTCTTATACAAATACAGGAGGCGGGTGCCGGAATCAAATAGCCGGCACCCGACCTTTGTGACAGGGAGCTGCGATCAGAAGGGTTAACTCAACTGCAGCGGATCGCAGCTCCCTGTCACAGAGGTCGGGTGCCGGCTATTTGATTCCGGCACCCGCCTCCTGTATTTGTATTAACAGGTCAGTTTTCTTCATTGGTGGCGCAGTGGCCACAGCCCCTCCCCTCCTCCTCCTGTCTCTTATTGGCAGCGGCGGGGACAGCAGCAGCACAGGGGGGAGGGAGAGACTCCTCCTGCGCTGCTGAGAACATCAGCTCCTGTGCCCGCCGCTGTATTGAGCAGAGCTGCGGCGGCGGGTCCAGTCGCAAATGGCATCTGGAGCCCTGCAGAAGAGCCGCATTAAAGTGTGTAAAGAGCCGCATGTGGCTCGCGAGCCGCGGCTTGCCGACCACTGACCTAGGTGACTTCTCTTCTCAGTGACAATACCTCCTACTGCACTGAAGGTCCTTTCTGACAGGACACTTGAAGCGGGGCAGGCCAGAAGTTCTATCGCAAATTGGGATAGCTCAGGCCACAGGTCAAGCCTGCACACCCAGTAGTCAAGGGGTTCATTGCTCCTCAGAGTGTCTATATCTGCAGTTAAGGCGAGGTAGTCTGCTACCTGTCAGTCGAGTCGTTCTCTGAGGGTCAATCCCGAAGGGCTGTGGCGATGTGTAGGATTTAAAAAGCTCTGCATGTCCTCCATCAACAACACGTCTGTAAAGCGTCCTGTCCTTGCCGGTGTGGTCGTGGTAGGAGGAGGATTACTTTCACCTCTTCCCCTGTTGATTCCCGTTGTGCTGTGACATCACCCTTATACGCTGTGTAAAGCATACTTTTTAACTTGTTTTAGAACTGCTGCATCCTTTCCGACTTGCGGTAATTCGGTAACATTTCAGGCACTTTCTGCTTATACCGGGTGTCTAGTAGCGTGGCCACCCAGTACAGGTCGTTCTCCTTCAGCCTTTTTATATGAGGGTCCCTTAACAGGCATGACAGCATGAAAGACCCCATTTGCACAAGGTTGGATGCCGAGCTACTCATGTCCCGTTCCTCGTCCTCACTGATGTCATTGAAGGTCTGTTCTTCCCCCCAGCCACGTACAACACCACGGGTACCAGATAGGTGACAACGAGCACCCTGGGATGCCTGCTGTGATTGGTCTTCCTCCTCCTCAAAGCCACATTCCTCCTCTGACTCCTCTTCCTCAGACTCCACTTCCAGCTTTGCCGCAGGTCCAGCAAGCGATGCTGATAAGGCTGTTTCTGGTGGTGATGGTGACCACAACTCTTCCTCTTCCTGCTCATCTATGGCCTGATCCAGCACTCTTTGCAGGGAATGCTCCAGGAAGAAAACAAATGGGATGATGTCGCTGATGGTGCCTTCGGTGCGACTGACTAGGTTTGTCAGCTCCTCAAAAGGACGCATGAGCCTACAGGCATTGCGCATGAGCGTCCAGTAACATGGCAAAAAAATAGCCAACTCCGCAGAGGCTGTCCTAGTACCCCGGTCATACAAATACTCGTTGACGGCTTTTTCTTGTTGGAGCAGACGGTCGAGCACTAGGAGTGTTGAATTCAAACGTGTCGGGCTGTCGCAAATCAAGCGACTCACTGGCATGTTGTTTCGCCGCTGAATATCGGAAAAGTGCGCCATGGCCGTGTAGGAATGCCTGAAATGGCCACACACCTTCCTGGCCTGCTCGAGTACGTCCTGTAAGCCTGGGTACTTATGCACAAAGCGTTGTACGATCAGATTCAACACATGTGCCATGCACGGCACATGTGTCAACTTTCCCAATTTCAATGCCGCCAACAAATTGCTTCCATTGCCACACACCACTTTGCCGATCTCCAGTTGGTGCGGGGTCAGCCACTGATCCACCTGTGCGTTCAGGGCAGACAGGAGTGCTGGTCCGGTGTGACTCTCCGCTTTCAGGCAAGTCAACCCCAAGACGGCATGACACTGTCGTATCCGGGATGTGGAATAGCCCCTGGGGAGCTGGGGGGGTGCAGTTGATGTGGAGCAAGACGCAGCAGCAGAAGAGGACTCAGTCGAGGAGGTTAGCAAAGAGGATGAGTAGGAGGAGTAGAGGAGGTGGCAGCAGGCCTGCCTGCAAGTCGTGGCGGTGTCACCAACTCCTCTGCAGAGCCACACATTCTATGCTTGGCAGCCGTCAGCAGGTTTACCCAATGCGCAGTGTACGTGATATACCTGCCCTGACCGTGCTTTGCAGACCAGGTATCAGTGGTCAGATGGACCCTTGCCCCAACACTGTGTGCAAGACATGCCATGACTTCCTTTTCCACAATAGAGTACAGGTTGGGGATTGCCTTTTGTGAAAAGAAAGGTTCCGAGCGGAAGCTGTAGAAGATTGGGTGTCCTGTGTTAGCCAGTCAACTATGTCCTCAGAACTTTTCGAGTAATCTACTGTGACACCAGATATGAGTGGCAGTGTGCACTGGCAGTAGTTGGCACAGTACACACTGTAGGCCTAATGCACACGCTTGCAGGCAACTAACTGCAATTATATTACAGTCAAAAAAGTTTTTTGTTTTTTTAATGCAAGCTACTGTGACACCAGATATGAGTGGTGGCACTGGGCAAGTGGGCACAGTATACTCTGTGTGCCTGACACACACGCTGGCAGGCAACTGCAGTTAGATTACAGAGGGGGAAAAAAAGCAGACTGATGTACTAGCCCTAAAAAGGGCTTTTTGGGGTGCTGTCAGGATGCTGTCCTTACAGCAGATCAGATGAGTCTTTCAGGACTGGCGTGGACACTGAATACACTGGCCTAACTATCGATTTCCCTATTAAATCAGCAGCAGCGGCACTGTCCCTCCTCTCACTAAGACTGCAGCTTCCGAATGAATCTAAAATGGATGCTGTCCAGGAGGTGGGAGGGTCTGGGAGGGAGGGTATGCTGCTGATTGGCTGGAATGTGTCTGCTGACTGTGAGGTACAGGGTCAAAGTTTGCTCAATTATGACGTATAGGGGCAGACCGAACATCGCATATGTTCGCCCGCCGCGGCGAACAAGCGATGTTCGCCGGGAACTGTTCGCCGGCGAATAGTTCGGGACATCTCTGTTCAGGAACCATTTGACAACCAGATTGAACACGTGTGCCATGCAGGGCGCATGGCTCAGCCTTCCTTGATGCAGCGCCGAAACTATGTTATTCCTGTCGTCGGTCACCATGGTTCCGATTTTCATTTGTCTCGGAGAAAGCCAGGATTCGATTTCCTGATAATTCACATGGAGCAGTTCCTCTCCTGTGTGATTCCATTCGCCAAGGCAAACCAGGTGCAGAACAGCGTGACACCGTCGTGCCCTGCACATGTGGTATGCTGGAGGGGCACTGTGACTTGTCCCTGCAGTGGAGGCTAAGGACATGGTGGAGGATGAGGAGGCAGAAGCGGACATTGTCGTATGACCAGCGGCGTGACAACATGGAGGCGGAAGCAGCATGACCTTGCCCAGTTGCTGGTGTGGCTGTGGAGGAACCACATTGACCTAGTGGGCCGTAAAAGACATGTATTATCCCTGACCGTAGTTACAGTTTCACACGTCGCCGCTGCCGTGCACTTTGGCAAACACTGACAGGTTCAAGATCTGGCCCATCTTCTTATCTACATATTTGTGCAGGGCTGCTACTGCCTTTTTTGCTAAGAAATGACGGCTTGGGACTCTCCACTTGGAAAGAGAGGTTGGAAAGGGAGGGACTGCAACACCAGCAACTTGGACAGGAGCATGTTGAGCTTCTGAGCCGTTGGATGCGTGCACGCATGCTGCTGTCTCTTGGCAATCGCTCCGGTGATCGATTGCTCATGGAATGACTGACGAGGAGGAGGAGGAGGAGCAGGAGCATCTGGATCAGCAGAAGATAGGAATGACAGACAGCTCCCTTTCGGCTGAGGTGGTGGAGCCTTGACTGGTTGAAACCTGGTGCGTGCCACTGGGTGATGCAGCGGTTGCTGCAGCAGGCTGGACCATCATATCGGAGCCACGGTTCTCCCAGGCCACTTTATGGTGACGCTGCATATATTGACGCAGGGCTGTAGGGCCAACATTGGCACCCTGGCCACGCTTCACCTTCTGCCCACATATTCTACATATGGCCATGTTAACCTCCTCCGGCGCTGAGTAGGTAATTTTCCCCCCAACAATCCACACTGACTGACTGCTACCGCCGCTGCCTCCGTGAACCCCTGTACCACTACTTCCCGGGCAGGTAGGCGACTGCGAATCAAGTCAGCTACTCCGGGAACGTTTGGCACCTGACCTCCCACTGCTGCCATCCTGCTGACTCCCAGCCATGCTACCACCTTGCTGGCTCAGCCGCTGCCTCACGGGCCCGCTGCCACCCTCTTCTCCTGATGATGATGAAGCCCCTTCTGCAACCGGCTCCCAAGGGCAATTGGCTACATCATCATCGAGTAGTGTCTGCACATCACTGATGTCCTCCTCAACGGTCTCTTGGTCAGGAGCCTGACCGCTCGCAACACCACCTCCAACGCCACTCTCCTAATCAAAACTTGCCCGCCTAGCGGAGGAAGCTGTGGATGTCTCCTCCAGATCTTGGCTGGGCAGTAGCTGCTGACTGTCCTCTAGTAGCTGGTCCTTGCTGTATAGTGGAGCTGAGCCCACAGCATACAATACTTCTGTGGCTGAGGGAACAGCAAAGGACAGAGGCAGGTTGAGGACAGATGAGGGCACAGGGCCTGCTCCTAGGCCATGCCAACGAAGGGTTGTGTATGACGAACTCACCGACTGTTGGCTGGGGGTGTCTGATGTCACTTGGGATGAAGTGGATGACCGAGTTAATCAATCAAGACAAGGTTTCTGGTCAAGACACGACCGCTAAATGACATTGGGAGCTCAGGCCTCTCACTGCGACTCCTGCTGCCACGCCCCCTTACTCTGCTGTGACCTCTGCTTGCACCAGAAACATTTATGCCTCGACCACTCATCTGTAAATGGCCTGGAACTTCTCTGTCTGACATACTTTTAGCTAATTTATTTGACTAAATAAATTAAAAGCAAATTGAAACACCCCTAAAAGACACAACAATATTTTTCTACTGAAATAGGCCACTAAACGCTTTCACCAAAAATAACTGCAACAGTGAAGTGCGTATTTATTTTTCTTTCTGTACTGAAATAGGCCACTAAACACTTTCACCCCAAATAACTGCAATAGTGAACTGAGAATATATTAATATTTTTGTACTGAAATGGGCCAGTTTCTTTTTTTTGCCTTCCTCTGGATCAACTTGCAGGATAACAGGCCGAACTGGATGGACAAATGTCTTTTTTCGGCCTTATATACTATGTTACTAAAAGCTTTCAACACATATAACTGCAGAAGTGAACTGAGAATATATTTTTCTTTTTGTACTGAAATAGGCCACTAAACGCTTTGACCACAAATAACTGCAACAGTGAAGTGTGTATATATATTTTTTCTGAAATAGGCCACTAAACGCATTCACCACAAATAACAGAAACAGTGAAGTGTGAATATATTTTTCTTTTTGTACTAAAATAGGCCACTAAAGGCTTTTCATCATAGCACTTGCACCCCAATAACAAGAACAAATTGCTGGAATGACAGAGCTGTATAATGGCTATTTGAATCCCCAAATAATCTTTCCCTGCACTTGTAAATCGCTTTTCTAGCACTGTCCCTAGTGCCTTCTGACATCTGTGAAATGATTCCTCCCTATGCTTTCCCTGCACTTATAAAAAAAAAAATCACCATGAGGTTTTTCTGATTGCTGTCCCTAGTGCCTTCTCATGTCTGTCAATGCACTTATAATGCTGGAAAATGTCTGAATCTAACATGGCCGCCGTATTTATAGGGCTGTGACATCACAGGGCTGGCTGGCTGCTGATTGGCTGCATGCATGGAATTATGGGTCATCCTGCCTTCCCACAGTTTATTGCCCCATGTCCTTATATGTGTAGCCGCCATTTTAGGAAAAATTGTGATTCGTTACCACAAAGCGCCAGGAAATTTGCATTCGTTGCGGATCGAATTCCACTTCTTCAGCTTCGATTCGCTCATCTCTACCTATAACAGTAAGGCCTCTTTCACACTACCGTTTTTTTTTTCCGTTTTGCGGTCCGTATACGGTCCGTATACGGAACCATTCATTTCAATGGTTCCGCAAAAAAAAACGGAATGTGTTCCGTATGCATTCCGTTTCCGTATTTCCGTTTTTCCGTTCCGTGGAAAGATAGAACATGTCCTATGTTTGGCCGCAAATCACATTCCGTGGCTCCATTAAAGTCAATGGGTCAGCAAAAAAACGGAACACATACGGAAATGCATCCGTATGTCTTCCGTATCCGTTCCGTTTTTTCTGAACCATCTATTGAAAATGTTATGCCCAGCCCAATTTTTTCTATGTAATTACTGTATACTGTATATGCCATACGGAAAAATGGAACGGAAAAACGGAACCGAAACGGAAACACAACGGAAACAAAAAAACGGAAAAACGGATCCGTGAAAAACGGAACGCAAAACACTGAAATCGACATACTGTAGTGTGAAAGAGGCCTAAGACAGATGAAAATCTGGTCTTCTGAACCACCAAAAAGGCTTTATGTCACCGACAAAATTAGCAGACTGATTATATCTCCTATAACAGTAATACAGATGAAAATGCAGTGTTTTTAACCCCCAAAATGGTTTCATTCCACCAACACAATTAACAGACTGATTAATTATTGTATTTTCGTGTCACGGACGCAGATGAGATGTATCTCCCTCCCAAGAAAGGCTTTATGTCACCGACACAGTTAACAGACTGAATACTTCTCCTATAACAGTAAGGCCTCATGCACACGACCGTTGTTTGGTTTTCGGCGGCTCGGATGCGGACCCATTCACTTCAATGGGGCCGCAAAAGATGCGGACAGCACTCCGTTTGCTGTCCACATCCGTGGCTCCGTTCCGCAGGCCCACTAAAAAAAATATAACATGTCCTATTCTTGTCCGCGTTTTGTGGACAAGAATAGGCATTTATATTGCCGGCGTCCGTTCCATTCCACAAATTGCAGAAGGCAACACGGGAGGCTTCTGTTTTTTGCGGACCACAAAAAACGGCACGGTCATGTGCATGAGGCCTAAGACGGATGAAAAGACGGTGTTCTGAACCCCTAAAATGGCTTTATGTAACCGACAAAATTAACAGACTGATTAAATCTCCTATAACAGTAAGGCCTCTTGCACATGAAAGTTTTTTTTTTCCGTTTACATTCAGTTTTTTGCGTTCCGTATAAGGAACCATTCATTTCAATGGATCCGCAAAAAAAAAAAACTAAAGGTACTCCGTATGCCTTCCGTTTCCGTATTTCTGTTTTTCCGTTCCGTTTATAGATAGAACATGCCCTATTATTGTCCGCATAACGGACAAGGATAGTACTGTTCTATCAGGGGCCAGCTGTTCCGTTCTGAAAAAAACGGAATGCACACAGAAGTCATCCGTATTTTTTGCGGATCCGTTTTTTGGGGACCACAAAATACTGAAAAAGCCATACGGTCGTGTGCAAGAGACCTAAGACAAATGAAAATGCAGTGTTCTTAACTCCCAAAATGACTTTGTCACCGACACAATTAACAGACTGATTAACTAAAGAAGAGTGGGATGCCATTCCTCAGCAGACAATAAGTCGACTTGTGAGACATTGTTGTCAAGCTGTAATTGATGCTCAAGGCTACATGACAAGTTTTTGAGACATTGAATTTTTTTTGGGGGTATACCCAACACTGTTGTTGGCTTTTGTTTCAATTAATTGTTCCAGATGAGGAACTCAACATTGCATATTTCTACTTAAATACCCTACTTTCATGATATAATATTACTGTAGCATGAACTTTACATTTTTCATAAATTTCACCCAAAAACCAAATATTCCTAAACTTTTTGTGAGTAGTGTGTATATATATATATATATTGTGAGACAGTGACAGGTCTCACGCAGATTGGAGGCAAGGAAGGGGTGGATAGTGCGGTCCACGCCCCTATTCCACCACAGGTGAGACCAGCTGGATGTAGTCAGGCTGGCATAAAGCACCTCCCAGGGTGTCAGAAAGGGGGTGTGTTGCCTGTGGATAGAGGCTCTGTGTGGTCCAAGCCAGGAGGGCTGAGACACTGGACTGGAGGCAGTGGGCGTACTGTGCTCTGTACAGCCAGGAGGCTGTGGGACATTGGCTGAGAAAGCCGCTTGTGTTCACAGGGTGTGAACAAGGACTTAGGTGAGTCAGGAAACTCTGTGTTAGTTGGAGCCTAGCAGGGCAAGTGTTTATTATTTTATGTGGATGTCACATGTGTTAGGTGAAGCTGCGACTTCATGATAACCTGTATTGGTTGGAGTGTGCACAATAAATGCACGGTTTGGACCTGAAACCTGGTGTCCTAAAGTCGTATCTGTGAGAATGACCCCCAAATAAGAGGCGATCCCTTACAATATATATATACATATATACACATACAATGGATATAAAAAGTCTACACACCCCTGTTAAAATGTCAGATTTCTGTGCTGTAAAAAAAATGAGACAAAGATAAATCATTTCAGAACTTTTTCCACCTTTAATGTGACCTATAAACTGTACCACTCAATTGAAAAACAAACTGAAATCTTTTAGGTGGAGGGAAGAAAACAAAAAAAAACTAAAATAATGTGGTTGCATAAGTGTGCACACCCTCTTATAACTGGGGATGTAGCTGTGTTCAGAATTAAGCAATCACATTCAAAATCATGTTAAATAGGAGCCAGCATACACCTGCCATCATTTAAAGTGCCTCTGATGAACCCCAAATAAAGTTCAGCTGCTCTAGTTGGTGTTTCCTGAAATTTTCTTAGTCGCATTCCACAGCAAAAGCCATGGTCCACAGAGAGCTTCCAAAACATCAGAGGGATCTCATTGTTAAAAGGTATCAGTCAGGAGAAGGGTACAAAAGAATTTCCAAGGCATTAGATATACCATGGAACACAGTGAAGACAGTCAACATCAAGTGGAGAAAATAGGCACAACAGTGACATTACCAAGAACTGGACGTCCCTCCAAAATTGATGAAAAGATGAGAAGAAAACTGATTTGGGAGGCTAGCAAGAGGCCTATCGCAACATTAAAGGAGCTGCAGGAATATCTTGCAAGTACTGGCTGTGTGGTACATGTGATAACAATCTCCCGTATTCTTCATATGTCTGGGCTATGGGGTAGAGTGGCAAGACGAAAGCCTTTTCTTACAAAGAAAAACATCCAAGCCAGGCTACATTTTGCAAAAACACATCTGAAGTCTCCCAAAAGCATGTGGGAAAAGGTGTTATGGTCTGATGATACCAAGGTTGAACTTTTTGGCCATAATTCCAAAAGATATGTTTGGCACAAAAACAACACTGCACATCACCAAAAGAACACCATACACACAGCGAAGCATGGTGGTGACAGCATCATGCTTTGGGGTTGTTTTTCTTCAGCTGGAACTGGGGCCTTAGTTAAGCTAAAGGGAATTATAAACAGTTACAAATACCAGTCAATATTGGCACAAAACCTTCAAGCTTCTGCTAGAAAGCTGAACATGAAGAGGAACTACATATTTCAGCATTACAATGACCCAAAGCATACATCCAAATCAACAAAGGAATGGCTTCACTAGAAGAAGATTAAGGTTTCGGAATGACCCAGCCAGAGCCCAGACCTGAATCCGATTGAAAATCTGTGCGGTGATCTGAAGAGAGCTGTGCACAGGAGATGCCCTCGCAATCTGACAGATTGAGTGTTTTTTGCAAAGAGTGGGCAAATCTTGCCAAGTCAAAATTTGCCATGCTGATAGACTCATACCCCAAAAGACTGAGTTCTGTAATAAAATCACAAGGTGCTTCAACAAAGTATTAGTTTAAGGATGTTCACACTTATGCAAACATCTTTTATTTTGATATTTTTTTCTTCCCTCTACCTAAAAGATTTCAGTTTGTTTTTGAATTGAGTGGTACAGTTTATAGGTCACATTAAAGGTGTAAAAAGTTCGGAAATGATTTATCTTTGTCTAATTTTTTTTACATCACAGAAACCTGACATTTTAACAGGGGTGTGTACAGGGCCGTCTTTAATGTTGATTGGACCCTGGGCAAGAATTTACTTGGGCCCCCTGGATCCCCCCCCCCCCCCCCCCCACCACCACTTTGCTGTACTTGCTATATAGCAGCACTTACCGGTCACGTCCAGGGCCTCCAGGTGACGTCTCCTCTCTGTCATCATCTTCTCTGTAGACTTCTCTCTCATCATCTTCTCCACTCGGTCTGGACAACTTCTCTCAGCCGCCTCGTCTCTGCAGAGTGTGACACACAGACATCTTAGCTTCCTCACATTCTATCATTATCCCCCAACTGGAGTCCCCACCGTGTTATCCTGCCCCTATAGGGGTGTAGCTATAGGGGGTGCAGAGGTAGCAGCCGCTACCGGGCCCAGGAGCATGAAGGGGCCCAAAGACACTTGTGCCGCATAAGAAGACACACAAAGCACTGAGGGAAGGGGCGCCCAAGCTGAACTCTTGCACTGGAGTCCATGAGCCTTTAGTTACGCCCCTGCCCCCCCCCCCAATACCCCCAAATACTATCCTGAGGAAACATTACTGCCCCCCATAGTAATAGTGCTCCTCATAGTCCCACCAATAGTAATTCCCTTCTAGAATGCCCTCATTAGTAACACTGCCCCAACCGTGATAATGCTCCTCAACAATGCCCCCATTATTAGAAGAGCCCTCCCATATTAATAATACCCTCACAGAGCCCCCCAGTAGAAATAAGGCCCCCTATTGTTCCCCCAGTGGTAATAAAGCTCCCTACAGACCCCTCAGTAGTAATAAGGCCCCCATAGTGCGCTTAGTAGAAAAAAGGCGGATCTATAAAGACCCTCCTATAGAGCCCCCAGTAGTAATAAGACCGCCTATAATATCCCCTGGATCTGCAGTGCCCCCTGCAGTTATAATCCTCCCTCCACCATACAGTCCCATGTAAATAACATCACCTCCTCCCCAGCCGCCTCCAACGCACAGTCCTATGTAAGCATCACCCCCTAAGGCTACTTTCACACTTGGGTTCGTGCAGATCTGTCCTGTACTTGTACAGGACGGATCCGCACCGATAATACAAACGAATGCATCCGTTCAGGACCGATTTGTTTGTATTAGATTTGAATTTCTAAGTCCCAATATGGATCCGTCCTGACTTACATTGAAAGTCAATGGGGGACGGATCCGTTTACAATTGCACCATTTTGTGTCAATGCAAAGGGATCCGTCCCCATTGACTTACATTGTAAGTCAGGACGGATCCGTTTGGCTCCACAAGGCCATGTGGACACAAAAACGCTGCTTGCAGCATTTTGGGGTCCGCCTCCAAAACGGAACGGGGGGCTGTACGGAGCCAAACTAATGCATTCTGAATGGATCCGCATCCATTCAGAATGCATTGGGGGTTAAACTGATGCATTTGGGGCTGCTTGTGAGAGCCTTGAAACGGATCTCACAAGCGGATCCCCAAAGGCAAGTGTGAACGTAGCCTAAACATTAAGTCCCATGTACATAAACATCATTCCCCCCCACCATCCACTTTCAACATACAGTCCCATGTAAATAACATCACTCCCTCCCCCAGCCACCTCAAGCACACAGTTCCATGTCAATAACATCCCTCCCTTCAGCCCTAACATACATCCCAGTTAAATAACTACAACTCCCAGCATTGCTCTGCCTCTCCCTGTCCCTTCACTTACCTCTCCAGTCCTCATGTACAGACATCAGCATTAGGCTCCTTCCCCTCTTCACTCCGGTCCAATCCTGCACTGGTCACATGATGGTGACATCATCCAGGTCATCCTATCACAGCCTGTTTTGCTGATCACATGACCTGTGATGTCACCACAGGTCCTTCACCTCTACACCCAGTGTATTAGATTCAATTGTATTGCCGTTCTGTGTACGGCAATACAGTTGTATCTAGCAGGCAGGACATTCGGGGCCTGGGACAAAACATCAGGGGCCCGGCCAGGCCCCGAATGTTTTAATCTAGTGATGCAGTCACTAGTGAATGGGAGTCGGGAAACGGAGCTCCCTTGGGCCCCCAGGAGCAACTGGGCCCGGGGCAGCTGCCCCTTTTGCCCTGCGGCAAAGACGGCCCTGGGTGTGTAGACTTTTTATATCCACTGTAAAAAGAAAAAAAAATCCACGTACACTCTTGTAAAAATGTCCTTTATTCACACATGTCACAGCGACGTTTCAGTGCCCTCACGGAACCTTTTTCAAGTCAAGTGAATTACAAAGTGCAAGTGCATACAGTATAAATATAGACCACATGATTCATTAATTCATCAGTAATTCATTAGTAATTAAATACATAATTTGTATATATTCAAATAAATATCAACATGATCATCCTTCCCAAGTGTCAATCATACATAGTGTATATTTGTGTAAAATTGATATCCAGTGACTGTGTAATCTACCTCCAGCCACATACTTGTTCTTTTCTGTACAGTTAATGAATAATTGTTGGGGCCTCGGAGGAATTCAACACCAGTGACGACCACAAATTTCATCTATTGTTAGGGGTTCTTTCAAGAAGGGGGATTTCGTTAGCCATGTTTTTAATCCATTTTATATTTTTAATTCTTTTAAACATACGCTCACCTAAAAAATTATTAGGAACACCTGTTCTATTTCTCATTAATGCAATTATCTAGTCAACCAATCACATGGCAGTTGCTTCAATGCATTTAGGAGTGTGGTCCTGGTCAAGACAATCTCCTGAACTCCAAACTGAATGTCAGAATGGGAAAGAAAGTGTAACGGTCACGTCCACACACACACACACAGGGGGAAGGATAGTGACCACTGCGCTCCACCCTCACCCCTGGCCCTGCCTACTTGCCTCACGAGTCCTGATGACAGGGGACAACTGGACGACAGTCCCTAACTTAGGATACGTGCAGGGAAGATAGACAAGACAAAATACGGAACATGAACGGACAGGGTCAGAACCAAGAGAGCTACGCAGTACAAAGGGTTAAGCAAAGAATGGTCAGGAGAAGCCGGGGTCAAATACCAGGAGAGTAGAGAAGTACAAGAGGAGTCCTAAGAGAGTAGTCAGGTGGGAGCCGCGGTCAAAATACCAGGACGGATGCGCAGTACAGGAGGAGCAGGCAAAGGATCGTCGGGGAACGGAATCAGGTGAGTAATCAGTAGTCCAACAAATAGCCAGGAACCTAGAAATGAACAGGCAACCTGTGGCTAGCAGGCTGCCTGTATTTATAGTGGGGAGTGAGGGTCATGTGACGTGGCCAGCGTCACATGACCGACAGACCAACCAGTTGAGCACCGAGTGATCAGCTCGGCGCTCAAGGCAGACTTAGGAGCAGGGAGCCACCCAGCAGTAAAGCCGCCCTGGGAATGAGGTCAAACACAGATCCTCATTCCCAAAGCTAAGCAACAGTAATGCGGGCAATGGGGGACCGAGTGCACCTTCGGAACCCCGTTACAGTACCCCCCCCTTTTACGAGGGGCCACCGGACCCAAGACTTCAGGCGATGGCTTTTCAGGTTGTTCTAAATGAAATTTACGAACCAGTCTAGGAGCATGAACCTCCCTGGCAGGTACCCAAGATCTCTCTTCGGGTCCATACCCCTTCCAGTGAATCAGGTACTGCAAGGAGTTACGCACCTTCCTGACATCCACTATTTTAGACACGACATACTCGACAGCATCATTAACAAGAACCGGCGGAGGCGAGGCTTTTGATGGTACTACCGGTTAAAAATATTTTTTAAGTAGAGATTTATGGAACACATTATGAATGTGGAATGACTCGGGCAGCTCCAACCTAAATGATACCAGGTTAATCACCTCCGTGATCTTATATGGTCCAATAAAACGAGGATCAAATTTTCTAGAAGCTACCTTGAGAGATAGATTCTTGGAGGACAACCATACTTTATCCCCAACCTGAAAGTTCACCCCCCTTGAACGTCTCCTATCGGCCTTGAGTTTTTGAGAACTTTGAGCCTTTTCTAGGTTCGATTGAACCCGGGCCCAAACTGTGCACAGTTCGGAGGAGAGTTTATCAGCTTCAGGGTTAGAGGAGGAGACAGATGACCCAGAATGAAAACGGGGATGAAAATCATGGTTACAAAAGAAAGGGGAGACCCCAGCAAAAGAATTGACACGGTTATTCAAAGCAAATTCAGCCAACCGAAGGAATTTGACCCATAATTGCTGGTCATCAGCAACATACAACCTCAGGAATTGTTCCACAGACTGATTAAGGCGTTCAGTCTGCCCATTACTTTCAGGATGGTAGGCGGAAGAAAAAGACAACGAAATTTTACATCTTTGACAGAAGGCCCTCCAGAATTTGGACACAAACTGCACACCCCTGTCCGAAACAATATTTTCCGGGATGCCATGTAAACAAACAATCTCTCTCACAAAAATAGACGCCAGGGTTTTAGCATTCAGAAGTTTAGACAAGGGAATAAAATAAACCATCTTGCTAAACCTATCAACCACTACCCAAACCACAGTCTTACCCTCCGCCAGCGGTAGGTCAGTTATAAAGTCCATCGAGATATGGGACCAGGGTCTACTGGGAATGGGTAGGGGTCGTAGGTTACCAGCAGGGCGAGTCCTAGGTGTCTTAGACCTGGCACAAACCTCACAGGCTGACACGTAGGACTTGACATCCCTGGTCAGAGTGGGCCACCAATAAGATCTAGAAACCAGATCCTTAGTGCCCTCAACACCGGGATGTGTACAAAAGGCAGAATCGTGACACTCACCCAACAGCTGGAGACGAAATTGTACGGGAACAAACAACTTATCTGTTGGGGTGGATGCCGGTGCCAGGTGTTGTTCAGACCTAATGCGAGCCGAGATATCCTGGGTTAGAGCCGCTAAGAAGATGTTTGCTGGTAGGATGGATTCAGGCGGCGTCTCAGTGGGTTGAAAAGCATGGAAGCTCCGAGATAATGCGTCCGCCTTCACATTTTTACTTCCGGGCCTGAACGTAATGGAGAAATCAAAACGGGTAAAAAACAGAGCCCATCGGGCTTGTCGGGGATTCAACCTCTTAGCAGACTCGAGAAACATTAGGTTTTTATGATCAGTGACAACAGTTACTCGATGCCTTGCCCCCTCCAAAAAATGTCTCCACTCCTCAAATGCCCATTTAATAGCCAGCAGCTCCCTATTCCCTATGTCGTAGTTTCTCTCCGTGGGAGAGAATTTCCTAGAGAAGAAGGCACACGGTCTCAGGTTAGTGAGGCTAGCAGGACCTTGTGAAAGGACTGCTCCTGCGCCGTCCTCGGACGCATCCACCTCCACAATAAAAGGTTTCTCCTGATCAGGCTGGATCAGAATGGGAGCGCTACTAAATGCCTTTTTTAATGTTTCAAATGAATAAATGGCCTTGGTAGACCAATTCTCCAAATCTGCCCCTTTCTTAGTAAAGTCGGTCAATGGCTTAGCAATTACAGAAAAATTCATGATAAAATTTACGGTAGTAATTAGCGAAACCCAAAAACCGTTGTAAAGCCTTTAAGGATGAAGGCCTTACCCATTCCTTAATTGCTAAAACCTTACAAGGATCCATCTTAAAGGCGTGAGGAGTCAAAACATGCCCTAGAAACAGTATCTCCTGTACACCAAAGACACATTTATCTTGATTAGCAGATAGCTGGTTCTCCCTCAACACCTCTAATACTTGTTTGACATGAGACACATGAGATTCGAAATCAGGAGAGAATATCAAAATGTCGTCAAGATAGACAATAATAAATTTTGCTAAGAACTCCCTAAGAATATCGTTCATTAAGTTTTGGAACACAGCTAGGGCATTGCTGAGTCCAAAAGGCATCACCTGATATTCAAAGTGTCCTATCGGAGTATTGAACGCTGTCTTTCATTCGTCTCCCTCCTTGATTCGGATTAGATTGTATGCCCCTTTCAGGTCAATCTTGGAAAACCAGGTTGCCCCCAAAACCTGGTTAAATAAATCCGGAATCAATGGGAGAGAGTATCTATTTTGGACAGTGATTTTATTTAATCTCCGGTAATCAATACAAGGCCTAAGACCACCATCCTTCTTAACAAAGAAAAACCCTGCTCCCATAGGAGAGACTGAAGGTCTAATATGCCCTTTAGCAAGGCTCTCCTTAATATAATCTTCCATAGCCTTCCGTTCGGGCCCTGAAAGATTATAAATTCGACCTTTAGGAAATTTGGCACCCTCAATTAGCTCTATGGCGCAATCATAAGGTCTATGGGGGGGTAGAACCTCTGGAGTAAGGGACGAGAACACATCAGAATATTCCTTAATAACAGAAAGTAATGTATTAGACCTTACTGAAACCCCAGCCTGGACCACGGACAAGCATGAGTCACACTTAGGTCCCCATTTTCCCAACTCTCCTTTGGACCAATCAATTGTGGGGTTATGTAAACGGAGCCAAGGCAACCCTAGTACCACCTCAACCGGTAGGTTCTCCAGGACTAGAAGAGAACATCTCTGAGTGGCACACACCCATGGACAGAGAAATTTCAGAGGTGACCTCACCGTACCACCAATCAGGGGAGTAGCATCAATAGCCATGACATGGATAGGTGTAGGTAAAGCAAACATAGGAATACCCAATTTACTAGCAAACTCAAAGTCAATAAAGCTGGCCGCTGAACCGGAATCAATAAAGGCCTTACCCGGCCACTGATTAACCCCCAGAGAAATTGTTATGGGTACCAAAAGCTTACCTTTAGAAAAATCAGGGTGTACCAGGTCTTTAGGTTGTCTTGCCTTAGGAGACTTGTCAGAGAGGACCCTCTTAGGACACTTGTTGATCCAATGGCCAGGATCTCCACAGTAGAAGCACTCTCCGCGTCTGCGACGAAGATTACCCCGGGTCATGCCAACCTGCATGGGTCCCTCGGTGGAGACCTCAGTGTTGTCCCTGGAAAAGGCCTCTGGCTGGACCACCAGCTGAGAACAGAACTTTCGTTCTTGTCGTCTCTCTCTAACTCGTCTGTCAAGTCGGACAACTAGGGTCATCATCTCCTCTAAGGTCTCAGGAATTTGGTAATTGACTAATAGATCTTTTAAATTATCAGATAGACCAGACTTAAACTGACTCTTCAGGGCTGGTTCATTCCATCCAGAGAGGACACACCACCGTCTGAATTGGGTGCAATACTCCTCCGCAGGGAGATGGCCCTGAACCAGTGCCCTAAGAGCAGTCTCGGCTACCAGGGCCCTGTCTGGTTCGTCATAGAGGGTACCCAGGGCCTGAAAAAAAACCTCCACAGAAGTTAGACAACTGGCCCCAGGAGGTAACGAAAATGCCTAGTCCTGGGGATCACCCTGTAGTAGAGAAATGATAATCCCCACGTGTTGGCTCTCGGGACCGGAGGACACGGGGCGCAAACGGAAGTAGAGTTTGCAATTCTCCTTAAAAGAGAGAAACCTCTTCCGGTCTCCAGAAAAGGGTTCTGGGAGCTTGATCTGGGATTCAAAATGTGGACTGGAGGACAAAGGAGTGGAAGAACCTTGCCATAACTCACAAGAACGGAGTCTCTCTTCTAGCTCCTGCACCATCTGTGTCAAGTTAGAGACATGGTCAGTCAGGGTAGTAAGAGGATTCATGATACAGTGGTTATTGGGCCTGTTAATCTGTAACCGTCACGTCCACACACACACAGGGGGAAGGATAGTGACCACTGCGCTCCACCCTCACCCCTGGCCCTGCCTACTTTCCTCACGAGTCCTGATGACAGGGGACAACTGGACTACAGTCCCTAACTTAGGATACGTGCAGGGAAGACAGACAAGACAAAATACGGAACATGAATGGACCGGGTCAGAACCAAGAGAGCTACGCAGTACAAAGGGTTAAGCAAAGAATGGTCAGGAGAAGCCGGGGTCAAATACCAGGAGAGTAGAGAAGTACAAGAGGAGTCCTAAGAGAGTAGTCAGGTGGGAGCCGAGGTCACAATACCAGGACGGATGCGCAGTACAGGAGGAGCAGGCAAAGGATCGTCAGGGAACGGAATCAGGTGAGTATTCAGTAGTCCAACAAATAGCCAGGAACCTAGAAATGAACAGGCAACCTGTGGCTAGCAGGCTGCCTGTATTTATAGTGGGGAGTGAGGGTCATGTGACGTGGCCAGCGTCACATGACCGACAGACCAACCAGTTGAGCACCGAGTGATCAGCTCGGCGCTCAAGGCAGACTTAGGAGCAGGGAGCCACCCAGCATTAAAGCCGCCCTGGGAATGAGGTCAAACACAGATCCTCATTCCCAAAGCTAAGCAACAGTTCTGCGGGCAATGGGGGACCGAGTGCACCTTACTGAACCCCGTTACAGAAAGGTGATATAAGCAATTTTGAGCATGGCATGGTTGTTGGTGCCAGATGGGCCGGTCTGAGTATTTCACAATCTGCTCAGTTACTGGGATTTTCACGCACAACCATTTCTAGGGTTTACAAAGAATGGTGTGAAAAGGGAAAAACATCCAGTATGCAGCAGTCCTGTGGATGCTAGAGGTCAGAGGAGAATGGACCCGACTGATTCAAGCTGATAGAAGAGCAACGTTGACTGAAATAACCACTCGTTACAACGAGGTATGCAGCAAAGCGTTTGTGAAGCCACAACACGCACAACCTTGAGGCGGATGGGCTACAACTGCAGAAGACCACTCATCTCCACTACAAATAGGAAAAAGAGGCTACAATTTGCACGAGCTCACCAAAATTGGACTGTTGAAGACTGGAAAAATGTTGCCTGGTCTGATGAGTCTCGATTTCTGTTGAGACATTCAAATGGTAGAGTCCGAATTTGGCGTAAACAGAATAAGAACATGTATCCATCATGCCTTGTTACCACTGTGCAGGCTGCTGGTGGTGGCCTAATGGTGTGGGGGATGTTTTCTGGGCACACTTTAGGCCCCTTAGTGCCAATTGGGCATCGTTTAAATGTCACGGGCTACCTGAGCATTGTTTCTGACCATGTCCATCCCTTCATGACCACCATGTACCCATCCTCTGATGGCTACGTCTAGCAGGATAATGCACCATGTCACAAAGCTCGAATCATTTCAAATTGGTTTCTTGAACATGACAATGAGTGGAACAGGAGCTTCGTGCCCTGGATGTACATGCCTCAAATCTCCATCAACTGCAAGATGCTATCCTATCAATATGGGCCAACATTTCTAAAGAATGCTATCAGCACCTTGTTGAATCAATGCCACGTAGAATTAAGGCAGTTCTGAAGGCAAAAGGGGGTCCAACACCGTATTTGTATGGTGTTCCTAATAATTCTTTAGGTGAGTGTATGTATTTGACCTATATTTGTACTGGCCTGCAGTAAAATTGATATCCATTGACCGGGTAATATACCTCCGGCCACATAATCACTTGATCTTTTCTGTCCGGTGAATGACTAATGTTTGGGGCCTGTAGTCCAGTGGCCTACAGTAAAATTTTATCCATTGACTGCATAATGTACCTCAAGCCACATAATCAAAAATTCTTTTATGAATGCCTAATTTTTAAGGCCTGTACTCCCGTGGCCTAAAATAAATATTTTCTAGGCTCCAACAGGGCACATTTCAGAGAATTTCCCTTTAGGATGCCCCCCTAAAAATGTCCCCTGATAGATACATATTTTTTGTTGGAATTGATCCCCCTCTAGTATGTCACTGTCCATGTTGTGGGACTATTTGTGCACTTCTACTAAGTATTTGGTGGCTGCAAATATGAGCTGAAGGTTTTTCAGGTTCGCCTGTCATTAAAGTGAATGGGGCCCGCCGCAAACTTACGGTTCGCGAACCATCCCGGCCGATGTTCATCCATCACTTATGGGCAACATTATGGGCAAATGGCAAAATAACACAACATATACAGGAAGTCCTGACCTTAAGGGAATGTCCCATACTCCATGACGAACTCCCCTAAATAAAGCTCCTGCTCAGATCATTTGCATTTTTATATCACACAATGACCGGAGCGAGTCAAGCCGAGACCTGTCACATCAGGCATCACATGTTCCACTAACCGCTCATGGGCTTTTATAATAATGGTATATATATAAAACTAAAATGCTATACATCTGGCCAGCGGATTTACAGTGAGCCATCAGTGTCTTTTCCATAAACTATGTCTCAGATATATCTATGACACATGATCATTCCTCCCCACACTTTGCATCTTTATAAACAAAAAATCACAATACAGAATATAACAAAAAATACTACATGATTCACGTAAATTCACTGACTACAGTAGCAGAATAAACAGAATTGGCATTAAGCAAGGACAGCATCAATATATCACACCTCTTGTGACCTTTAAGTCTACATTTGATCCATTTGGCTTTAGAGAGTTAAGGCAGAATATACACATACTGTAGGTTATCTCTGTTGAAAAAATGGGAACTTATCTCCCCCTTTCTGGGGCATTTTCACCTGGTCTAGGATCATAAACCTCAAATAATATTCCTTGCATCCTTTTTCAAAAAATTTTTTCAAATACCAGTAAATCTTTTATTTTAATCCTGATGGTTTGTTTATGGTTATTTAATTTTGTTTTAATATCAGGGGTGATTTCCCCCACATATAACAATTTGCAGGGGCACTATAGTACATATACCATTCATGTAGAATCACATGTCAAGCAGTAATTCATCTCAAATCTCTCCTGTGTGTCAGGATGCATAAAGAAATATCCCTTCAACATCAATTTGCAATTTAGGCGCCCCAGGCATGGGAAACATCTCCTGTGTCTGGGTTTAAGAAATGTTTGTAATGGTCATTCTTGTTTGGAAACATCAGTTTTTAAATCTCTATCTTGAATAGTTCCTGGACCTCTTATACAACATCAATGGGGGATCCTTGAAAGCAGCTATTTGTGGATAGCTGTTTCTCAAAGTACAGAGACAAACAGTAGTCTCTCACGTTTCTGTCTAATCGTGGATATCAATAGCTTATTTCTAGGGACCTGTTTAATCCTTTCAAGGTGTCAAGTGTCAGAACAAGCCTCCGGAACGTCAGGCATGACCGAAATACTAGAGACAATGAAACAAACAGGAAACCACAATGTACTGCCACCAAGCAGCGGGAGTAACCCACTGTGCCACTGACTAGCCATACTCTGGAGGGGCGTAACTAAACAACTACCCGGATTTCACTAGAACCTCCAATAGTGAGGATAGACTAACCGTCGGTAGTTGCCAGGGGTGACTCCAGGGCGTAAACCAGCCAGTGGCAGCAGGAACCGGGAACCAGAAGGTACCAAGAATGGTACCAGCAGTACATTGAGCAGGCAAGGACAGGGCATGGTAATTCAGAATACAGGTATAACATAAACCAGGCAGCAAGAACAGAATCCAGACATAGACAGACTTGGCATAAACAGACTGGGCATTCCCCCTCCGGGGAACATAGGAACCCACTTCCGCAGGCAGGAGCAGTGAGGCACTGCAAGATAGACATAACAGAACAGACAAGAACAGAACACTAGGAGCAGTAAAACCTGCCACAGACATAAGCAGAATAGGCATAGACAGACAGGAACAGGAACATAGGCAAATACGCTCTGCTAGGCGCTCGGACGCAGATACAGCCCTGCTAAGCTATGGACAGATTCAGATACAGACAAGAACAGGCAAAGACATAACATAACAACCAAACGGAAACATCAATGGAACAAGGAATACCACACAGAAACATGGACAGACATGAATGGCAGCAGGTACCCCAAGTATCAGTAGCAAGGGGCGAACACATCATAACCAGGAACAGAACAAACAAGACTGACTAGGAGACTCCATTGCTCACAGGCTGAAATAGCCAGATAATGAGCGCACCAGCAAGGACACACCCATGGAACATCAGAAGAGAGTTAACCCTTACAGAACCTAACGGGAGGTACTACAAGCAGGTCAGAGGAAACAGAAACTGCAGAACCAAAAACTGCAGTACCGGACGTTGCTAATAGCAACCGCCCAGAAATACCCTCTGGGAGATCATACTGCCAAGAGGAGGGAAAAGTACACGGATTGCGCACACCACTGAACCGTCGCCAGCACGTAGCCCCGAGCAACCAGCCTACACAGGCGGCAACCTGCAGCCGGTACGCTCGGGAACGTGCAGCCAGAAGACATGGCAACACAGTCACAGTGAGGCAACATGTAACACAAGGTGTCTCTGTACTAAGTTCTTTGGATAGCCTCTAGAGACAAAAGAACGTCCTATATTGTTGAATGCTACATCTACATCTATCTACATTTTCTCTACATCAACAATTCGTCTCACGCTCAACATTTGACTGTATGGTGATGTATTAACCATTGTCCTAGGGTGGCAACTTTTCTAATGCAATAATGTATTTTTATATTAGTTTTCTTAATATTTAAATCAGTATGTAAGACGTCATCCTTGATGTACACCTGTGTATCAAGAAAATTAGTCCGTTCAGTAGATGCCGTCAACGTAAATCTAATCTGATCAATCAAGTTGAGATATTGATGAAATAATTTTATAGTTATTAGCCTGAAAAAGGTTCCGTTAGGGGACTGAAATGTCGCTGTGAAATGTGTGAATAAGGCCTCATGCACACGACCGTTGTGTGCATCCGCGTCCGTTCCGTCATTTTTCACAGTTTAGCGGAGGTCCCATTCATTTCTATGGAGCTGTGAAAAACAACTGATAGTCCTCCATTTTTTCTCCGCATCTGTGATCCGTGATTTCAGTCAGTCAAAAAAATATAACCTGTCCTATTCTTGTCAGTGGAAAACGGAGGACGGACCCATTCAAGTCAATGGGTCCGTCAAAAAAAACGGATGCACAACTGGTATGTCGTCCGCGTCCGTGTCCGGTTTTTTTCTACAAGACCTTGGTGCAATAAAATTACACTTTTTATTAACCTTCCTTTTTTTTTTCCCCTGTCAAAAAAAAAAAAAGGAAGACACAAGGAAACACAACTGAAGCAAAATCGGACACTGACCACTGAAGCCAAATCACTGACAGTGAGAAAACACTGTCGTGTGCATGAGGCCTAAAGGACACTTTTTTCACCATATCTACAGGAATGCCATGGAATTCTTTCTACTCTATATATTAAAGGTATATGTTCAGTTTTGCTTTTGTATGACCTGGCTATAAAGTGGGTTACATTTTCGACACCAACATGTAGAACATAAGTTATTAGCCTGAAGAAGTGTGTCAGTGATTAATCTTCCTTGTGTGTACAGGCTGCAGGCTCTCAGTGGATCTGCTGGCAGACTTTTGAATTCTGCAAGCTGATCCTCCCCAGGAGTGATGAATCCTGCTGATGCTAGAACTCCAACCTTTCAATCTCTGGTAAAATCCCACCAAGGGAACAATGAGCTGCAATGGTGTAGACATTCACTGACAGCACAGCTGAGTGTGGCAAAGGATTTTTTATGATATTTCTACTGGGACAATCTATTGAGACTGATCTTGCTTCAGCAAATCAGTACTGAGCAAATAACTACTAGCTATGCAAACTGAAGCTCCAGAAAAGCAGATGGAAGATTACACTGCTATTCCTCTGATCAGGAATTGTTCTGAAAGGATACACTGGCATTAACCACTTAAGGACCACAGGTTTATACCCCCCTAAAGACCAGGCCCTTTTTTACAAATCGGCACTACACTACTTTCACCGTTTATTGCTCGGTCATGCAACTTACCACCCAAATGAATTTTACCTCCTTTTCTTCTCACTAATAGAGCTTTCATTTGGTGGTATTTCATTGCTGCTGACATTTTTACTTTTTTTGTTATTAATCGAAATTTAACGATTTTTTTGCAAAAAAATGACATTTTTCACTTTCAGTTGTAAAATTTTGCAAAAAAAACGAGATCCATATAGAAATTTTGGTCTAAATTTATAGTTCTACATGTCTTTGATAAAAAAAAAATGTTTGGGTAAAAAAAAAATGGTTTGGGTAAAAGTTATAGCGTTTACAAACTATGGTACAAAAATGTGAATTTCCGCTTTTTGAAGCAGCTCTGACTTTCTGAGCACCTGTCATGTTTCCTGAGGTTCTACAATGCCCAGACAGTACAAACACCCCACAAATGACCCCATTTCGGAAAGTACACACCCTAAGGTATTCGCTGATGGGCATAGTGAGTTCATAGAACTTTTTATTTTTTGTCACAAGTTAGCGGAAAATGATGATTTTTTTTTATTTTATTTTTTTTCCTACAAAGTCTCATATTCCACTAACTTGTGACAAAAAATAAAAACTTCTATGAACTCACTATGCCCATCACGAAATACCTTGGGGTCTCTTCTTTCCAAAATGGGGTCACTTGTGGGGTAGTTATACTGCCCTGGCATTCTAGGGGCCCAAATGTGTGGTAAGGAGTTTGAAATCAAATTCTGTAAAAAATGACCAGTGAAATCCGAAAGGTGCTTTTGGAATGTGGGCCCCTTTGCCCACCTAGGCTGCAAAAAAGTGTCACACATCTGGTATCTACGTACTCAGGAGAAGTTGAGGAATGTGTTTTGGGGTGTCATTTTACATATACCCATGCTGGGTGAGATAAATATCTTGGTCAAATGCCAACTTTGTATAAAAAAATGGGAAAAGTTGTCTTTTGCCAAGATATTTCTCTCACCCAGCATGGGTATATGTAAAAAGACACCCCAAAACACATTCCCCACCTTCTCCTGAGTACGGCAATACCAGATGTGTGACACTTTTTTGCAGCCTAGGTGGGCAAAGGGGCCCATATTCCAAAGAGCACCTTTCGGATTTCACAGGTCATTTTTTACAGAATTTGATTTCAAACTCCTTACCACACATTCGGGCCCCTAGAATGCCAGGGCAGTATAACTACCCCACAAGTGACCCCATTTTGGAAAGAAGAGACCCCAAGGTATTCCGTGAGGGGCATGGCAAGTTCCTAGAATTTTTTATTTTTTGTCACAAGTTAGTGGAAAATGAGACTTTGTATGAAAAAAAAAAAAAAAAAAAAAAATCAGCATTTTCCACTAACTTGTGACAAAAAATAAAAAATTCTAGGAACTTGCCATGCCCCTCACGGAATACCTTGGGGTGTCTTATTTCCAAAATGGGGTCACTTGTGGGGTAGTTATACTGCCCTGGCATTTTCCAGGGGCCCTAATGTGTGGTAAGTAGGTAAATGACCTGTGAAATCCTAAAGGTGCTCTTTGGAATATGGGCCCCTTTGCCCACCTAGGCTGCAAAAAAGTGTCACACATGTGGTATCGCCCTATTCAGGAGAAGTTGGGGAATGTGTTTTGGGGTGTCATTTTACATATACCCTTGCTGGGTGAGAGAAATATCTTGGCAAAAGACAACTTTTACCATTTTTTTATACAAAGTTGGCATTTGACCAAGATATTTCTCTCACCCAGCATGGGTATATGTAAAATGACACCCCAAAACACATTCCCCAACTTCTCCTGAGTACGGCGATACCAGATGTGTGACACTTTATTGCAGCCTAGATGCGCAAAGGTGCCCAAATTCCTTTTAGGAGGGCATTTTTAGACATTTGGATACCAGACTTCTTCTCACGCTTTGGGGCCCCTAGAATGCCAGGGCAGTATAAATACCCCACATGTGACCCCATTTTGGAAAGAAGACACCCCAAGGTATTCAATGAGGGGCATGGCGAGTTCATAGAAATTTTTTTTTTTTGGCACAAGTTAGCGGAAATTGATATTTTTAATTTTTTTTTCTCACAAAGTCTCCCGTTTCGCTAACTTGGGACAAAAATTTCAATCTTTCATGGACTCAATATGCCCCTCACGGAATACCTGGGGGTGTCTTCTTTCCGAAATGGGGTCACATGTGGGGTATTTATACTGCCCTGGCATTCTAGGGGCCCTAAAGCGTGAGAAGAAGTCTGGAATATAAATGTCTAAAAAATTTTACGCATTTGGTTTCCGTGAGGGGTATGGTGAGTTCATGTGAGATTTTATTTTTTGACACAAGTTAGTGGAATATGAGACTTTGTAAGAAAAAAAAAATAATAATTCCGCTAACTTGGGCCAAAAAAATGTCTGGAGCCTTACAGAGGGGTGATCAATGACAGGGGGGGGTGATCAATGACAGGGGGGTGATCAGGGAGTCTATATGGGGTGATAACCACAGTCATTGATCACGCCCCTGTAAGGCTTCATTCAGACGTCCGGATGCGTTTTGCGGATCCGATCCATCTATCAGTGCATCCGTAAAAATCATGCGGACATCTGAATGGAGCTTTACAGGGGGGTGATCAATGACAGGGGTGTAATCAATGACAGGGGGGTGATCAGGGAGTCTATATGGGGTGATCACCACAATCATTGATCATGCCCCTGTAAGGCTTCATTCAGACGTCCGGATGCGTTTTGCGGATCCGATCCATCTATCAGTGCATCTGTAAAAATCATGCGGACATCTGAATGGAGCTTTACAGGGGTGTGATCAATTACAGGGGGTAATCAATGACAGGGGGGTGATCAGGGAGTCTATATGGGGTGATCACCACAGTCATTGATCACGCCCCTGTAAGGCTTCATTCAGACGTCCGGATGCGTTTTGCGGATCCGATCCATCTATCAGTGGATCCGTAAAAATCATGCGGACGTCTGAATGGAGCTTTACAGGGGGGTGATCAATGACAGGGGGGTGATCAATGACAGGGGGGTGATCAATGACAGGGGGGTGATCAGGGAGTCTATATGGGGTGATCAGGGGCTAATAAGGGGTTAATAAGTGACGGGGGGGGGGTGTAGTGTAGTGTAGTGGTGCTTGGTGCTACTTTACTGAGCTACCTGTGTCCTCTGGTGGTCGATCCAAACAAAGGGGACCACCAGAGGACCAGGTAGCAGGTATATTAGACGCTGTTATCAAAACAGCGTCTAATATACCTGTTAGGGGTTAAAAAAAACACATCTCCAGCCTGCCAGCGAACGATCGCCGCTGGCAGGCTGGAGATCAACTCTCTTACCTTCCGTTCCTGTGAGCGCGCGCGCCTGTGTGCGCGCGTTCACAGGAAATCTCGGCTCACGCGAGATGACGCCTATTGGCGTTAGCGTAGCCTGGGGGAGCCGCCGCAATGACGCCTTTCGGCGTTACAGTTGCGGGAAGTGGTTAAACATCCTAAACATATACAAAATCAGACTGATGTTGTTCTTGACATTAGATTTTCATGATTATATAAGACTACTGTTAAATTATAGTGATGATCGAGCACCAAAGTATTCAGGTGTTTGGCCTGAACACATTGCTATATTCGTGTGCTCGACCGAGCGACCAGGTATAATGGAAATCAATGGGAGACAAGAAAGCACCCCCTGCTCTGTAAAGGGGGGGGGGGGGGGGTGCCTGGTCCATTGGAAAAGGTCTGAAAGTGACAGAAGCACCACTGAAATGGATCGGGAACAACATGGGGATGGATGTCCAATATGCATCTTGGACTCCCAGGTCGCTGCTGGGAACAATGCTGTCCAAGTTGTACGCCACTTTTAGAGACTGACAAAAAGACGCACAAAACCCCCCCCAAAAAATCTATTTTACAGGAAAAATTGTTAGGAAACATTCTTTCCTGTATATTCAATTGTATATAAAGTGCAAGTGCTGCAAAAAATTACAAGCAAGAGGCACTCCGAAACAGCCTGTATATCCCATAAAGGAGGGCCTCATAAACATTGTGGTACAATTGTTCAGGTAGTGGGACTCCTACACTCATAAAGCCTATGCACTAAGTGAAAGGGCTGCCAAAAATTACAAGGAACCGGCATTACAATACACTCTTTATTACACATAAAGGAGGGCATAATACACACCCTTGAAAAATTATGATTGGTGTCCTGCTGGTGACCCTCAAAAACATTTGGAGCAAGGGCTTGCTGATCTGACCATCAAAAACAAGAGGGGCAAGGGCCTGCTGCTGAGCTGACCCTCTAAAACATTAGGGGCGAGGGCATGCTGGTGAGCTGACGCTCTAAAACATTATATGCAAGTGCCTGCTGGTGAGCTAACACTCTAAAACATTATATGCAAGTACCTGCAGGTGTCACAGTCATATTGGTGTTTGACCGTGATGCGGTTGCCATGCAAACTGGCTGCCAGTGGCATCGTGTTGTTGTCAGTTTGCATGTGCACTTCCCCTTTAAGGTTTGCCTCCCTGCTGTTTCGTGAGCAAGGGGTTAATCTTCTTGCTAGTGGGGATTAAGGTGTTTCCTGGGTGTGGCCGCGGGCTTGATATATACCTGTGGTTTGCTGGCTGGGGGCAGTGGTACTACAGCCTTGCTTGGTGTTGGAGCTTTACTCCTTGCCTGGGTGTTTCTGCCCAGTTTTTGAGGGCCACCTTATGGAACATAAATTGTCCTCCCTTATGTACCCTTCATGTACCTTTACCCTCACTTGTTGTATGTGTGGTGTGGGTTTATGTTCTGGGTGTGTGAAGCGTTTTGTTGGTTGTTACATGTCTGGGCTGTTGGTGTTGGTCCCTGCATGTATGCTATATGTCACCCGGTATGTTGATTCCTCCGGAAGGGTGTTGGTTTCCCCGAGGGGTGAACCATTTGCCAGGTGGTGCAGTTGCTAGAGTGCTGGTTCCTATGTGTCAGTACGTACTGCATCTGTAAGGTGTTTGGATTGCTGTGCGTCTGTTTGGGTTCCAGTTAACTTCTGGTGTGTTCTTTGTTGGTTTCTTCCAGCAGCTGCGGCAGGTAAGTGACCAGGTTTACTGTTGTTTTGGTTCAGTTGTTACTGGCCACTGGTTACTTGCCTGTCATCCCACTGGGTGTGCTTTCCCTCTGTTGCTAGGCCTGTGGAGACTCTGGTTCATCCGTGTCTTGGATGAACCTGGTTTTCTCTTGTCCCTGTCTCCTAACCTCAGGGATATTCAGGGATTTCAGGGTTCTGAGGTTCCAGTGTATGGGCCCTCCTACCTTATGGGTCGGCTCATACAGTTAGGAGAACAGGGCCAGATTTAGGGATGCTATAGGAGGTGACCAGCTCCCTTTTCTTGGCAGCCTGGTCTAGCTGCTACCCCTATCCCTTTTACATTGTACAGTGGGGGGGTTTCCCCCATTCCCCACCATGACAGCAGGTGAGCTGACGCTGTAAAACATTATATACGAGTGCATGCTGTTCAGCTGACACTATAAAACATTATATGCGAGCGCATGCTGTTCAGCTGACGCTGTAAAACCTTATATACGAGCGCATGCTGTTCAGCTGACGCTGTAAAACATTATATGTGAGTGCATGCTGTTCAGCTGACGCTGTAAAACATTATATGCGAGTGCATGCTGTTCAGCTGACGCTGTAAAACATTATATGCGAGTGCATGCTGTTCAGCTGACGCTCTAAAACATTTTCAAGTGCATGTTCCTCAGTTGACCCTATGAAAAAATTTGAGATGAGGGCCTGCAGTTGAGCTGACCCTATAAAAAAATTAGAGTTGAGGGCCAGCAGTTGTGGTGGAAAAGGTGCATGGGAATACACTACAGTAGATTGAGTACATTATAAATGATAGATTGAAATTGCCTTTATGTTCATCAGCTCAGCTCTCTTCTGGTGGAGTTGAGAAGTCAGGGGCAATCCAGGCCTTGTTCATTTTTATCCGAGTCAACCTGTCAGCATTGCTAGTGGACAAGTGGATACTCTTATCTGTTATAATGCCACCAGCAGCAGTAAATACACGCTCAGACAAAACGCTGGCGGCAGGGCAGGCCAGCACCTCCAAGGCATAGAGTGCAAGTTCGTGCCACGTGTCCAGCTTGGACATCCAGTAGTTGTAAGGCACTGAGGGATCATTGAGGACGCTGACACGGTCTGCTATGTATTCCTTCACCATCTTCCAAAACTTTTCCCTCCTTGTACCACCGCGCTCAGGGTGAGCTTGCTGGCGGGGTGTCATGAAAGTGTCCCATGCCTTGGAGAGTGTTGCCCTGCCTTTGTTGGAACTGCTGTGTGTTCCCCTTGTCTCCCTTCCCCGGTTGCCTAAGGAAGTACTGACTCTGACGGCCGTGTTTTCAGATGGAAAATGTTGGAGCAATCTCTCAACAAGTTCCTTCTGGTATTGCACTGTTTTACTCGTCCTCTCCACCACAGGAATGAGAGATGAGTTCTTTTTGTAGCATGGGTCGAGAAGGGTGAACACCCAGTAATCCATGTTATCTAAAATGCATATAACGAGGGTCGCGGGAAAGGCAGTCTAACATGAAGTCAGCTATGTGTGCCAGAGTACCAACAGGCAAGATGTCGATTTCAACATCAGGATGAGATTCCATCTCATCATCCTACTCTTCTGCCCATCCACGCTGAACAGATGGAATTAAAGTTCTATGGGTACTACCCTCTGTAGCAGAGCCAACTGTCTCCAGCTCCTCCCCCTCCTCTTCATGGTCCAATTCGCGCTGAGAAGATGAACTGTGGGTGGTGCGGCTATCACCCTGTGTAATGTCCTCCCCCATTTCCTCGTCTGCCACATTCAGAGCGTCGTTCTTAATTGTGAGCAGCGGTCGTTTGAGTAGACACAGCAGTGGGATGGTTACGCTGATAATGGCGTTATCACCACTAACCATCTGTGTGGATTCATCAAAGTTTTTTAAAACCTCAGAGGTCTGACATCAATGCCCACTCCTCGCTTGTGAATAGTGGCAGTTGACTCGAAAGGCGACGACCATGTTGCAGCTGGTATTCCACAACTGCCCTCTGCTGCTCACAAAGCCTGGCCAACATATAGAACATAGAGTTCCAGCCCGTGCTCACGTCGCTCAACAGTCTGTGAGCTGGAAAGCCGCAAGTGCTGCTGCAGCATTGACAGACTGGCTGAAGTTGTGAACGACTTGCGGAAATGGGCACACACGCGGCGCGCCTTCACTAGTAGCTTTGGCAAATTGGGTTAGGTTTTGATAAACCGCTGAACCACTAAGTTTAAGATGTGAGCTAGGTATGGGATGTGTGTCAGGTTGCCGTGCTCCAAAGACGCCACCAAGTTACGGCCATTGTCAGACGTAACCATGCATGGTTGTAGGTTGAGTGGCGAGAGCCACAGCTCAGTCTGGTCCCTTCTACCCTGCCACAGCTCTGCGGTGGTGTACTGTTTGTCCCCTAAGCAGATCAGCTTCAGCACGGCCTTACCCACAGCAGTGCTACACTGCTTCCAGCTAGTGACTGATGGCTGACTGCTGCTGGAGGTGGAAGTGGAGGAGGAGGCGGTGGAGAAAAAGTGGGGGTTAGAGCCAGTAACATAGCTGCTGGCGGAGATCCTGATGGACGTAGGGCCCGCAATCCTGGGTGTGGGTAGCACCTGTGCCATCCCAGGGTACGACTCACTCCCGGCCTCCACAACATTAACCCAGTGTGCGGTCAGGGAAATGTAGCGTCCCTGGCCACCAGCACTTGTCCATGTGTCCGTGGTTAAGTGGACCTTCCCAGTAAGTGCATTGTTCAGGGCACGGGTGATGTTCTGGGACACATGCTGGTGTAAGGCAGGCACGGCACACCATGAAAAATAGTGGCGGCTGGGGACTGCGTAACAAGGGACAGCCACTGACATCAGGCTGCGGAAGGCCTCAGTGTCCAAATGGAAACATTTCAAGGGCCAGTAATTTCGAAAGTTGCGCATTTAGTGCTATGGCCTGTAGGTGGGTGGGTGCTTATTTGCGCTTGCGTTCAAATGACTGTTATGGACATTTGGATGCTGTTCTGGGACAGGGAAGTGGATGTTGTTGCTGATGGTTCATGCGAAGGTCCAGGTGCAGGGTGAGGGGCATCCGGGCCTGTGCCTTCGACAGGGGATTGACTAGCAGTGCTTAACATAGGGGAAGAGGAGGCAGTGATGTGACCTGCAGACCCAGATTGTGGACTCAGGCGTTCGGCCCACTTATTAGGGTGCTTGGATGCCATGTGACGGATCATGCTGGTTATGTTGAGGTTGCTAGTGTTCACGCCCTGTCTCATTTTGGTACCACACAGGTTGCAAACTACCACTCTTTTGTCGTCTGCACTTTCCTCAAAAAAGTGCCATACTGCGGAACACCTACCCCTTGGCAAGGTAGATTTACACATGGGGGTGCTCGGTGTAATGGTTGTGGGCCTGTTTGGTGTGGGCTGACTTCTCCCTTTTGCAACCCCAATGCCTCTTCCAGCCTGTTGCAGTGCTGCGGATCCCTCCCCCGCTGTACTGCTGTCCTTGCTCGGCTTTTCACCTTCCAATGTTGGGTCGGTGACCTCACCGTCCACCATCTCCTCTTCCACTTCCTCACTCTGCTCATCCTCCTGACTTAACCTAACCACAACCTCAATGATTGACAACTGTGTCTCATCATCCACCTCGTGAACAAATGATTGCCGTTCACCACCGTCATCTTCTTGAGACTGTGAAGGCTCAAGAGGTTTGGAATCAGGGCACAATATCTCAGGTCCCTCTTTAAGCGTGCTGGGCTTGAGGGCCAAGTCTAATAGTGGCGCTGGAAAGAGCTCCTCGGAATATTAGAGTGTGGGATCACTCGTTTCGCAAGCCTCTCCATGGTGGGAGGAAGGATGACCAGAGTGGGGATTCGGTTGACCAGACTCTTGGCTACAGTGACTGGACTTGGTGGAAGAGAGGGTGGTGCTTAACCGACTGAAAGCATTATCTTTAGCAATCCAACCGACCAACTGCGCCGCCCAGCTAACTTGGACATGAAGCTGGGTACGGTGGATGTTTTTTTTTCTGGTGAACTGGAAGCTGGCACAGTTTCATTGCGCCCAGGACCACGGCCTCTGCGTGCACCATCAGCATCACGCCCACTTCCCCTTCCCTTAGTGTTCGCCTTCTTCATATTAATGGTTTTGTCACTAGATGTGGCGCAGATTGTTTTACTGTCCGCTAAAGACACTGTTTTCGGATGCAGGACAGTATATGACAGAAACCAACAGAATATGGACACTATATTAGACCCAGATTATTGGAATTTGCAATACAGACACTGTTTGCAGATGTAGTTCAGTATTTTTCACACAAAGCCACACACTATGGACACTAGATGTGGCCCAAATTATTAAAGACAGTCTGCGGATGATGTACAGTATATGTCACTAATATGTATAAAATAAAAATATCTTGCTGCTGTCATACACACACAGTACTCCTTAAAAAGACTTTGGGGTCTTTGAAAAGCTTTTGGTAGTAAAAACAGCAAATTATCTGTCCCTTCCTCAGCACTGTCCCTGTTTCAGAACCTCTTTGGAAAATGATTAGTTGGAATCTGCTCTGGGCAACTAAGTCCGTTTTCCTTTACACCAGTTTGATAAATCTCCCCCAATGTAATACCAACACAGGTGGTTCACCTAATCTGGAAGATGGTTATACAGTATGTAGGTTCTCTAATCTTACTGATAGCCCAATATCAGAAGTTAGTGATCAATAGCTACCAAATTAGCAAAAAAGATACCATTTAATTATGATAATAAAAACATTTATAAATTCATAATAATGCCTGCAGTATAGAGAAATAAAAAAGGTAAAGTAGAAAAAAATAAAAATACAAATAAGAATAAACATATGGATATTGAATTACTTGCAAAAAATTTATATAGAATAACCCATTCGGTACTGAGCCATTTTTCACCTTAAGGACCAGGCCAAATCTGACATGCGTCACTTTATGTGGTAATAACTTTGGAACACTTACTTATCCAAGCCATTCTGAGTTTTCTTGTGACACATTGTAGTTCAAAATTGAAATTTTCAAAATTTGAATTTCTCTGCTTCTAAGACAGTGATGCATCACAAAATAGTTATTACTTTACATTTCCCATATGTCTACTTTATGTTGACATCATTTTGTAAATGTAATTACATTTTTTTATGATGTTAGAAGACGAAAAATTTTAGAAGCTAAATTTCTAAAACCCAATTTTTTAAGGACTAGTTCAGTTCTTTGTGGGGCTTACATAGTAGAAACCACCCATAAATGACCCCATTTTAGAAACTACACCCCTCAAGTTATTCAAAACTGATTTTACAAACTTTGTTAACCCTTTGGCCTCATGCACATGAACATATTTTCTTTCTGTGTCCGTTCCTTTTTTTTGTGGCCCGTATGCGGAACCATTCACTTCAATGGGTCCGCAAAGAAAAATGGGAAAGTCTCTGTGTGCATTCCATGTCCATATGTCCGCATGGCCATTCTGCAAATAAGTAGTGTTTGTCCTACTATTGTCCGCAAATCACGGTCCGTGGCTCCATTCAAGTCAATGGTTCTGCAAAAACACGGAACACACACGGAACGCCACCATATTTCATCCGTTTTTTTCAGATCCATGCTGTAGAAATATTAAGCCAGGCACACTCCATGTGTTTTCAGTTTGTAAATAAAGATTTTCAGGCAAGAGTGTCCAGAGCTATGGGACCCAGGTCCGCCCAGTACCATGACCGGGAATGGAAATACAGAGCATGGGTGGAGGTGACGCACAGCATCCTCAGCTCTGAGTGGAAAGATGCCCAAAAACAAAGCACGGAAGTCTTGGTAAGCCAACCCTTGCAGATCTTCCATGTTTGCATAGAAAATAAATTGTATAGCTGATGTTTGCAAAGTATTTAGCAATCTGCTGCATTCCATATCATGGGCACAAACAGTGTTAATATCATCATGCCTTTATGAGTGTTAACTTCGGTATGGTTTAGCCAGCTACTGTCATGTAATGCCCTAACTGATTTAGGTTGCCATAATGTGACCCATCTGTAAACTGTGTTTTCTACTCATTGTTGAAAATACTCAGTTTACTCTCATGCAAGTGATGGCTGCATTATTTCAGGATGCATGTTTCAGGTTATGGCGTGATATTGTCCCTCTGCAAGCACATTAAAGGTTGCAATTGTTCTTGCTATTATCACTGAACACTATTATTAACTACTTATGTGCCATAATGTGGAAGTTAATAAATTGTTGATCATTTTGTGTCCTTGACTAAGTGCCCAGCATGTTCATTATGTATTGTATATTATTACTATTATTATATTTTTTTTATTATTATTATTATTATTATTATTATTATTATTATTATTATTATTATTATTATTTCACAGTTAACAAAGTGAAAACATGCTGGCAGTCCTGCCGTGACCAGTTCCGACGTGAACAGGTTCAATTAAAGGGCCACACTGAAAATGAAGCCCTATCTCTACACTGTACAGTTGCAGTTCCTGTGTCCAGTTCTGGAGCTAAGGGCGTAAGTAAAATAGCCATTATATTATTTTGTTCTTAAATATAATTGGGGACATATGTGGTGTAAGCTATATAGTAATTATTAGAGATGAGCAAATTATTTGATAATTCGCTTCGGCTGGTTTGCCAAATTTTCAAAAAAAAATTTGGTTTCATCCGAATATATTCGCAGTGAATTGTGTTAGAAAACAGCTATCTCCTGGCTGCAGAGAGCCTTTATAGTGGTGTAGAACACTGTGCCTTGCAGTAACACGCATAGGTAGTCTGCTTCGGTAGTGAAATAAAACTGTGTGTCAGTATGACATGCAGAGGACAGGCATTGCTCTTAGAATCACTGCACACTTCACTTATTTGGGCAGTCACAGGGCCAAAACTAACCAAATAACTCAAGTATGAACTCAGCCTTACAGGTCAATGTTATTGTCAAGAAGAAGCGCACTCCTTTTACACCGTCGTCAGCTGATTCCACATAGATGTCTACAGAACCTGTTCTATTAACCCCTTAAAGACTCAGCCCTATTTCACCTTAACCACCTCAGCTCCCCTAGCTTAAACACCCTTAATGACCAGACCACTTTTTACAATTCTGCACTACACTACTTTCATGGTTTATTGCTCGGTCATGCAACTTACCACCCAAATAAATTTTACCTCCTTTTCTTCTCACTAATAGAGCTTTCATTTGGTGGTATTTCATTGCTGCTGATATTTTAACTTTTTTTGTTATTAATCAAAATTTACCGATTTTTAATTTTTTTGATGGGCATGGCGAGTTCATAGAAGATTTTTTTTTTTTTGGCACAAGTTAGCGGAAATTTATTTATTTATTTTTTTTTTTTACAAAGTCTCCCTTTCCGCTAACTTGGGACAAAAAGTTTAATCTTTCATGGACTCAATATGCCCCTCAGCGAATACCTTGGGGTGTCTTCTTTCCAAAATGGGGTCACATGTGGGGTATTTATACTGCCCTGGCATTTTAGGGGCCCTAAAGCGTGAGAAGAAGTCTGCGATCCAAATGTCTAAAAATGCCCTCCTAAAAGGAATTTGGGCCCCTTTGCGCATCTAGGCTGCAAAAAAGTGTCGCACATGTGGTCTGGAATATAAATGCCTAAAAAATTTTACGCATTTGGATTCCGTGAGGGGTATGGTGAGTTCATGTGAGATTTTATTTTTTGTCACAAGTTAGTGGAATATGAGACTTTGTAAGAAAAAACAAAAAAACAATCAATTTCCGCTAACTTGTGCCCAAAAAATGTCTGAATGGAGCCTTACAGGAGGGTGATCAATGACAGGGGGGTGATCAGGGAGTCTATATGGGGTGATCACCCCCCCGTCATTGATCACCCCCCTGTAAGACTACATTCAGACGTCCGTATGTGTTTTGCGGATCCGATCCATGGATCCGTAAAACACATGCGGACGTCTGAATGGAGCCTTACAGTGGAGTGATCAATGACAGTGGGGTGATCAATGACAGGGGGGTGATCAGGGAGTCTATATGGGGTGATAACCTCCCTGTAAGGCTCCATTCAGACGTCCGTATGTGTTTTGCGGATCCGATCCGTGGATCCGTAAAACACATACGGACCTCTGAATGGAGCCTTACAGGGGTGTGATCAATGACAGGGGGGTGATCAGGGAGTCTATATGGGGTGATCACCCCCCCTGTAAGGCTCCATTCAGACGTCTGTATGTGTTTTGCGGATCCGAACAATGGATCCGTGGATCCGCAAAACACATACGGACCTCTGAATGGAGCCTTACAGGGGGGTGATCAATGACAGGGGGGTGATCAGGGAGTCTATATGGGGTGATCACTCCCCTGTCATTGATCACCCCCCTGTAAGGCTCCATTCAGACGTCCGTATGTGTTTTGCGGATCCGATCCATGCATCCGTGGGTCCGTAAAACACATACGGACGTCTGAATGGAGCCTTACAGGGGGGTGATCAATGACAGGGGGGTTATCAATGACAGGGGGATGATCAGGGAGTGTATATGGGGTGATCAGGGGATAATAAGTGACAGGGGGGGTGTAGTGTGGTGCTTGGTGCTACTTATTACAGAGCTGCCTGCGTCCTCTGGTGGTTGATCCAAGCAAAAGGGACCACCAGAGGACCAGGTAGCAGGTATATTAGACGCTGTTATCAAAACAGCATCTAATATACCTGTTAGGGGTTAAAAAAATCGCATCTACAGCCTGCCAGCGAACGATCGCCGCTGGCAGGCTGTAGATCCACTCGCTTACCTGCAGTTCCTGTGAACGCGCGCGCCTGTGTGCGTCTAGGAGGAATGAATCGACCGCCGCCAGAACGCATCCCTGCGTTAGGCGGTCGGGAAGCAGTTAAAAACTAGGCCATTTTTTGCAAATCTGACCTGTGTCACTTTAAGTGCTGATAACTTTAAAACGCTTTGACTTATAAGGGCCATTCTGAGATTGTTTTTTCATCACATATTGTACTTCATGACACTGGTAAAATGAAGTCCAAAATTTTTTTTTATTTATAAAAAACCAAATTTACCAAAATTTTTTAAAAATTGCAAATTTCCAAGTTTCAATTTCTCTACTTCTATAATATATAGTAATACCTCCAAAAATAGTTATGAAGTAGACATATAGGGAATGTAAAGTAATGTTTGGATCATTTTGGGAATGATATTTTATTTTTTGGGGATGTTACAAGACTTAGAAGTTTAGAAGCAAATCTTGAAATTTCAGAAATTTTCAAAAACCCAATTTTTGGGGACCAGTTCAGGTCTGAAGTCACTTTGCGAGGCTTACATAATAGAAACCACCCAAAAATGACCCCATTCTATAAACTACACCCCTCAAGGTATTCAAAACTGATTTTACAAACTTTGTTAACCCTTTAGGTGTTTCACAAGAATTAATGGAAAATAGAGATACAATTTCGAAATTTCACATTTTTGGCAGATTTTCCATTTTAATAATTCTTCCAGTTACAAAGCAAGGGTTAACAGCCAAACCAAACTCAATATTTATGGCCCTGATTCTGTAGTTTACAGAAACACCCCATATGTGGTCGTAAACCGCTGTACGGGCACACAGCAGGACGCAGAAGGAAAGGAATGCCATACGGTTTTTGGAAGGCAGGTTTTGCTGGACTGTTTTTTTTTATACCATGTCCCATTTGAAGCCCCCCTGATGCAACCCTAGAGTAGAAACTCCCAAAAAGTGACCCCATTTTAGAAACTACGGGATAGGGTGGCAGTATTGTATTTTGTGAGGCAAGGTAACAAGAAATAGCTGTTTTGGCACCGTTTTTATTTTTTGTTATTTACAACATTCGTCTGACAGGTTAGATCATGTAATATTTTTATAGACCAGGTTGTCACGGACGCTGCAATACCTAATATGTATACTTTTTTTTTATTTATGTTAGTTATACACAATGATTTCATATTTTGAAGCAAAAAAAAAAAATCATGTTTTAGTGTTTCCATAGTCTGAGAGCCATAATTTTTTCAGTTTTTGGGCGATTACCTTGGGTAGGGTATGATTTTTGCAGGATGAGATGACTGTTTTATTGGCACTATTTTGGGGTGCGTGTGACTTTTTGATCGCTTGCTATTACACTTTTTGTGATGTAAGGTGACAAAAAATGGCTTTTTTTACACCGTTTTTATTTTAATTGTTTTACGGTATTCACCTGAGGGGTTAGGTCATGTGATATGTTTATAGAGCCAGTCGATACGGACACGGCGATACCTAATATGTATACCAAATTTTTTACCAATCTTTTTTTACTTTATTTGGGGAAAATGACGTTTTTGTTTATTTTTACTTGAAACTTTTAATTTTTTGGGGGGAAAACTAAATTTTTTTTAAAATTTTTTTTTTTACTTTCTTTTTTGTCCCACTTTGGGACTTGAACTTTTGGGGGTCTAATCCTCTTTACAATGCATTCCAATACTTCTGTATTGGAATGCATTGGCTGTATGAGTAATACTGTGTGTATTGCTCATCCAGCTTCCGGCCTATGAGATCCAGGGGGCTGGATCTCACAGGCACGTCACAGCACTGCCTTCAATGCAATCGGGTCTCCCCTACAGCCGCATGGGGACCCGATGGCACCACCGCCCGCCAGATAAGGTAAAACCGCAGGTCTGAATTGACCTGCGGTTTGCGGCGATCGCCGATGCGGGGGGGGGTCACATGATTTCAGCAGACATCCTGTTGCGATTAACCCCCGCCGCAATGCCGTATTAAAGTTAGGACGTACCGGTACGTCCTGGGTCCTTAAGGACTCGGCAAACATGGCTTACCGGTACATCCTAAGTCACTAAGGGGTTGAATGCTTATACAGGTAGAGCCCCCAGACAGAGTGGAGAGTGTGTCAGCAGTAAGTTTGTGTTGATGTCACTGATTATTTTGCCTTTCCTCTGATCCGTCAGAACAATAACCCCCCAAAAAAACGGATCCTGTCTGTGGAGCATCCACCTTCACTCGGTCAGCATTTGGTCAGTAATCCATCAGTATTGCTAATGCCAAAAAAAACAGGAGTGGATCCAAAACAGAGATGACACGTGAATGGAATATTTGCATGTCTTCTGTGTTTTGTACCCACTCCTGCTTTTGGCTACCAAATCACAAGACAATTCTGATAGGACCATACAGGCCTTACAGCTGCTAGACATTCTGAATTCATTGTATGCCTCATTTTTCCTTCCTTCCAGAAGGGTCAAATAAATGATGATGTCAGCAAGGTCGAAAGGCAAAATAGTGGCCCAGTCATGAAGTGGGAACAGCATGAGAAGTCTACAGAGTGGCCCTATGACATAGTGGTGAGGTGGAAGCAGCAGCATTAGGAGGAGGCCAGTGGCACAATGACAGTGTGGAGGTGGCAGCAGCATGAGGAGACCACAGAGTGAAAAGGTGACATAATGTAAAAGTGGCAGCAGCATGACAAGACCACAAAGTGGCAAGGTAACATAGTGTGGAGGTGGCAGCAGCATGAAGAGACCACAGAGTGGCAAGGTGACAATGTGGAGGTGTCAGCAGCATCAGGAGGCCACAGAGTGGCAAGGTGACATAGTGTGGAGGTGGCAGCAGCATCTGGAGGCCAAAGAGTAGCAAGGTGACAGTGTGGAGGTGGAATCAGCATCAGGAGGCTACAGAGTGACCCAGTGACAGAGTGGGGATGTGGGTGGCAATAACAGTACCCACTGACGATGGTGGGTGTAAGAAGGAGCACTTGGCATTAGATGTGTGGCATCAGGTGGGTGGCAGCATCAGTATAGTAGCTGAGGCAGGTAGCCAGAAGAAACCGGTCTCTTTTGTCAAAGTGTTGGTGTGGCACCATTAATGATCTAGTGTGAAGAATCAGGCATTGGTAAGTGAAAATCCTGGCTGATCCACGCATGATTTATCTTGACAAAGGTCCGTCTCTCCACATTTTGGGTAGACAGGTGAGTTCTTTTTGGGGTAACTATGGCACCTGCCGCACTAAACACTCGCTCTGATGCCACATTACTGGCCGGGCAGGACAGCTTTTCCAGGGCAAACTCTGCCAGTTGTGGCCACAAATCCAGTTTGGCTGCCCAGTAGTAAAGTGGATCTTCAATGTGGGGTGGAAGGGTACTGTCCAAGTATGCCACCAACTGCTAGTACAGGTCCTGCTTTATGTCTAGCTGCTGGTGAGTAGTTTCTTCACTATGAGGGTGAAGAAAGCTGCTCATCACTGACTCTAGATTCTGGCTGCTGCTGATGGAGCTGGTACTGCTCCTGCCACTCCACCTCTCCCCAGCAGCCATTGCAGTGGAACGTGAGCGCATAGGGCACCCCCATCATACGTGCGAGAGGATGGACGATGGTGCAGATAGGCAGCGGCCAACTGACTACATAGGATGTCTCTATAGTAGTTCAGTTTGTCCTCCCTCTCAGTGGGTGTAAAAAATGCCCCCATTTTAGACCGGTAGCGAGGGTCCAAAAAGGTGGAGAGCCAGAAGTCATCCCTCTGACGAATGGTGACAATTCGGCTGTCACTACGCAAGCGAGTGAGCATGCATCGGGCCATTTGTGTAAGTGACTTGGAGGGACTCCTTGTCTCTGTCTCCACTGCATACTGCCACGGTGTGTCTGGGTCCTCTGCCTCCTCTTCCTCATCGCCCTGGAGCTCCTCTGACTGCTGCTGATCCTCCTCTCTTGTCACCTGTGTGTAAAAACCACCCATTTTGCTACACATTGCTTGTGCTTCAATGTCCTCCTCCTACAGTTCAGACCCCACAGGGCTCATGTGGCCATGAGTTCTAAGCGCCACGTCTCCGGTCCACTGACCAGCCAGACTTACCAGCATCTGTTGCAGGACATGAAGCAGTGGAATGACATCGTTCATCCCGTAGTCCTGGCAAATGACAAATGACGTGGCCTCCTCCAAGGGCCTGTGCAAACGGCAGGTGTCATGCATAAGCTGCCACTGGCTGACATCGAAGTTACACAGGGGAGTACTTTTGTCCGCTTGGATCATCAAGAAATTGTTTATCGCCTTTCTCTGTTCGTATAGTCGGTCCAACATATGGAGGGTGGAATTCCAACGGGTGGAAACGTCGCATATCAGCCTAAGTTGGAGGTGGCCGTTCTGCCGCTGCAGCTTAAGGAGGGTGTGCTTTGCGGTGTATGGGTGGCTGAAGTGCATGGAAAGTTTCCTGGCCATTTTTAGGATGTCTTGCAGATTGGTAGAAGACTTCGGAAACCTCTTGACAACCAGATTGAACAAGTGTGCCATGCAGGGCGCATAGCTCAGCCCTCCTTGACTCAGTGCCGACACCATGTTCTTCCAGTTGTCGGTCACCATGGTTTAGATTTTCAGTTGTCGCAGAGAAAGCCAGGATTCGATTTCTTGATGAAGGTCACGGAGCAGTTCCTCCCCTGTGTGAGCCCAGGCAAACGAGGTGCAGAACAGCGTGACACCACCGTGCCCTGCACATGTGGTATGCTGGAGAGGTACTGTGAATTGTCCCTGCAATGGAGGCTGAGGACACGGTGGAGGATGAGGAGGAAGAGGCGGACATTGTCGCAGGACCAACGACCTGAGAACGTGGAGGCGGCAGCAGCGGCACCTGACCAAGATGCTGGTGTGGCTGTGCAAGAACCACATTCACCCAGTGGGCCGTAAAGAACATGTATTGTCCCTGACCGTAGTTATGGCTCCACACGTCGGCTGGCGTGCACTTTAGCAGACACAGACAGGCTCAAGGACTGGCCCACCGTCTGTTCTACATATTTGTGCAGGGCTGGTACTGCCTTTTTCGCACAGAAATGACGGCTTAGGACTCTCCACCTCGGCTCGACACAAGCCATCAGTTCTCTCAAAGGTGCAGAGTCCACCACTTGGAAAGGGAGGGACTGCAGCACCAGCAACTTGGACAGGAGCTGGTTCAGCTTCTGCGCCATTGGATGAGTGCACAAATACTGTTGTTTCTTGGCAATCGCTTCGGTGATCGATTGCTGATGGAATGACTGACAAGGAGTAGGAGGGCGAGGAGCAGGAGCATCAGAACCAGCAGATTATGGGAAGGACAGACAGCTCCCTTTGGCTGAGGTGGTGTAAACTTGACTGCCTGAAATTGGCTGTGTGCCACTGGGTGATGCAGCGGTTGCCATGGCAGGCTGGACCACCACATTGGAGCCACGGTTCTCCCAGGCCACTTTATGGTGACGCTGCACATGTTGACGCAGGACCATGATGCCAACATTGACACCCTGGCCATACTTCACCTTCTTCCCACAGATTCTACAAATGCCCATGTTCACCTCCTCCGAGTAGGTGATTTTACCCCCAACAGTCTGCACTAACTGGACTACTACCGCAGCTGCCTCTGTGAACCCGTGCACCGCTACTTCCCATGGTAGCGAATTGCTGGCTCCGCTGCTGCCTCACGGGCAAGCTGCCACCCTCTTCTCCCGATGATGATGAAGGCCCTTTGTCACCCGGCTCCCAAGTGCGATCAGCTACATCATTATCATTGAGTACTGTTTGCATGTCACTGTTTGCATGTCACTCCTCAACCATCTCTGACCGCTCGCAAAACCAGTTCCCATGCCACTCTCCTCATCACTACTTGCCCGCCTAGTGGAAGAAGCGGTGGATGTCTCCTCCACATCTTGGCTTGCCAGTACCAGCTAACTGTCTTCTAGTAGCTCGTCCTCACTGTATAGTGGAGCTGAGCGCACAGCATACAATACTTCTCTGACTGAGGGAACAGAAAAGGACAGGTTGAGGACAGTTAAGGGCACAGGGCCTGCTCCCGAGCCATGCCAACTAAGGGTTGTGTCTGACGAACTCACTGACTCTTTGCTGGGGGTGTCTGATATCACTTGCGACGAAGTCGAAGATCGAGTCAACCAATCCAGAACCCCTGGGTTGCTGGTCAAGACACGACCGCTAGTTGACACTGTGAGCTCAGGCCTCTCGAAGTGACCCCTGCTGCCATGGCCCCTTACTCTGCTGCAATCTCTGCCTGCGCCAGAAACATTTAGGCCCCTTTCACACGGGCAAGTATTCTGCGCGGATGCGATGCGTGAGGTGAACGCATTGCACCCGCACTGAATACCGACCCATTCATTTCTATGGGGCTGTTCACATGAGTGGTGATTTTCACGCATCACTTGTGCATTGCGTGAAAATCGCAGCATGCTCTATATTCTGCGTTTTTCACGCAACGCAGGCCCCATAGAAGTGAATGGGGCTGCGTGAAAATCGCAAGCATCCGCAAGCAAGTGCGGATGCGGTGCGATTTTCACGCACAGTTTCTAAGAGGCGATCGGGATGGAGACCTGATCATTATTATTTTCCCTTATAACATGGTTATATGGGAAAATAATAGCATTCTGAATGCAGAATGCATAGTAAAAAAGCGCTGGAGGGGTTAAAAAAATAATAATAATAATTTAACTCACCTTAGTCCACTTGATCGCGGCCCGGCATCTCCTTCTGTCTCCTTTGCTGAACAGGACCTGTGGTGAGCATTAATTACAGGTAAAGGACCTTTGGTGACGTCACTCCGGTCATCACATGATCCATCACATGATCTTTTACCACAGGTCCTGTTCAGCAAAGGAGACAGAAGGAGATGCCGGGCTACGCGAGCAAGTGGACTAAGGTGAGTAAAAATGTTTTTACAATTTTTTTTTAACCCCTCCAGCGCTAGTTTACTATGCAGTCTGTATTCAGAATGCTATTATTTTCCCTTATAACTATGTTATAAGGGGAAATAATACAATCTACAGAACACCGATTCCAAGCCCGAACTTCTGTGAAGAAGTTCGGGTTTGGGTACCAAACATGCGCGATTTTTCTCACGCGAGTGCAAAACGCATTACAATGTTTTGCACTCGCGCGGAAAAATCGCGGGTGTTCCTGCAATGTACCCGCACATTTTCCCGCAATGCCCGAGTGAAAGAGGCCTTAGGCCTCTGCCACTCCCCTGTGCAGGGTCTGGCACTTCTCTGTCTGACATACTGTTAGATCAAATAAATAAATAAATAAAAAGTAAATTAAAACGCCCCAAAAAAGTCTGTAATTTTCTCAGTTCACCATACAACGGCTAATAAGCCCCTTTTTTCACAATCTCTTTGTGTGTTGGACAGATCTAAATTCCTCTCAGTAAATGAGGGGAATAGAGAAATAGGAGAGAAAAGGGGCGCACAATAGGGTAGTATGTATATACAGATAAAATGATAATATCATAGGAATTGTGAAGGCTCACCTTTTTTGGTTGTGCAAAATTTAGGCACAACTCTATTGAAGGCTTTAGAGTGATGAGACTTATCTTCCGGAACTGCAGCCGCAGATTGTGAGTTCTTTTTGATGGGATGTCCAGTCCCACAAAAGGAAAAATGGCAATAAGAGAGAAATTCTGCTTCGGCGCAAGTCCACAAATGGAAACGGTCTCACAAGTATGATAGTTCTTCTTTAATGGAAACAACGCGTTTCGGGGAGTGAAACTTCCCCTTCATCAGGTTTCATAGTATTACAATAAACAGACAAATATTTATAGGTGCAGAATAACAAAAAACAACAAAAAAACCGCCAAAAACGAGCACCTGGGGCCCGCCCCCTAGGGGCGGAGCTACATACAGGTGTCACTTCAGACATCATGTAAACTCAATCTAATCAAATCTCAGTTTCGTTTACACAGATCTTACTATGGTGTAATCCCATGTAATTCTGTGTAGGTTCAATAAAAAAACGAGTATCCTAAACATTTATTTCATGTAGAGACATTTCTGTGTATTTATCACATATACATCATGTGACTGCAGAAGGTCACATGATCGGACTGCAGGCTGGAGACATGAGCATCCTCTGGTGATTGGCTCTCTCTCATATGGAAATGCAGGGGGAGAAGGAGAGAGGACGATCACCATGGGCTCCTGTCTCTGTGTGTATGGATACTTTGCTGTCTGCAGGAGGCTGCCGGCCAGGGGGCGTGTCGGTCTGTGACGTCATGACCATGTGATCGCAACCAGGCAGTCACATGGTCCGTTGCCAGGGCAACGGCAATGCTTTGGTTTCAGGCTACACTTAGGAGATATGAAAGAGCTCTGCCCTGGTGTATCAAGGGGATTCAGTAGACCAGGTTACAGCTCTGTATATTCATTTAGGATAGCTCTGCATATTACATATGCTTGGAGTGCATACTAAAATTGTTATTATTATAAATGAGGGGTAAAAGATGAATGAAAGGTAATCACATAATTATCAGATAATTAATAGATAATTGATAAATAGGGTGTATATAAAATTAATAGATAGTATGAATAAAATCCAATAGCACTGTTTAAGTAAAAATCTATATAAAAACTACTCATAATTGGTAAGAATATAAAATAAAATTGTTTGTAATGAAAATATACAATATAGTGGGATATAAATATAGATATAAAATTGGAGTAATTTCAGATATGCCGTTTCCCTAATACTAGTTGTTTTCTTGTGTATTAAAAGGTACTCAGTGAGCACATAATATATTATAATATTTTGGTACATTATTTTATTAAAATTTTTTATATTTTTATTTCTATTTTTATTTTTGTAGGGCATATTGTTTATTATATATCTAACGTTGAATACTTGGACTTCATAGATTAATTTCAAATGCCTCGTTAAGGCCATAGGGATTGAGGCTGTTTAATTTAAAGATCCAGTACATCTCTCGGCGTCTGATGTACTGGATGTCTTTCTGCAGATGGATTGGGATCTGTTCTATAGGTGTCACAGAGAATCCGACTGCATTACCCTCGTGCTGTTCCGTTGCGTGTCTGGAGACGCTATGTTTCATAAATTTCTTTTTGATATTTGACCTATGCCTATTAAATCTGTTACGTAGGGTTTGAATGGTGCGGCCTACATATTGTAGGTGACATGGACATTCAAGCAGGTATATTATGTGGTTGGAGTTGCAGGTTAGGTGTTCTGAAATCTGAAAGGATTCCCCAGTTGAGCGGCTTTGGAAGGATGACCTCTGGTAGATGCTAGTACAGCATAAACATCTACGGTGACCACATTTGTAGCTGCCTTGAGGGGTCCTAGTGTCCTGATCACGGGTGGGATAAGTAATAGATCTTAGTTTACTAGGTGCCAGGATATTTTTCAGGGTTTTTGCTCTTCTGTATGTGAAGCGGGGATTCACTGGAATGATTTGGCTCAAAATGGGGTCTCTTTTTAGGATGTGCCAGTGTTTCTCCATAGCCGCTTTGATGGCCTTATGGTTCTGATTGTATGTTGTTATAAAATTGTACCCATAGGGACTGATTTCGGTGTTTCCCTTCTCTTTTTTTGTTGCTGGGGCCAGACATTCTGATTGTGTAAGATCAACTGCTTTTTGTCTTGCACCCATGATGATGTTTCTTGGGTATCCTTTTTGTTTGAACCTAGATGTTAGGGTATTGCATTGTAGTGTAAAGTCCGTATCTAATGTACAGTTTCGACGGAGGCGCTTGTATTGGCTAAAAGGAACGTTGGCTTTCCATTTCCTGTAATGTGAGCTCCGGAAATCGAGATAGCTATTGCTGTCTACCTTTTTGAAAAATGTACGTGTCCTGATTTCTTTGTTTTGTATAAAGATCTCTAGATCTAAAAAATCAATTTTTTCCGGATCATACGTTCCTGTGAGTGATATGCCCCAGTTGTTTGTATTGAGGTGGGAAATGAAATTTTTTATTGTTGTCTGGTCGCCATCCCAAATGAAAATGAGATCATCAATGTATCTTTTGAAAAAGATGATATTATCTGTCCAGAATTTAGTTTGGTAAATGAGGGTCTCTTCAAAAGCTCCCATGAACAAGTTAGCATAACTCGGCGCGAAACGCGTCCCCATTGCGGTCCCCCTTGTCTGTCTATAGATTTTGTCTTGAAATATGAAAACATTGTGTTTTAAGATGAATTCCATCCCTTTGATGATAAATGATCTCTGTTGTATAGGCATCTCTTGATCGTTGTTCAAAAAAATGGATGCACACTTCAGTCCCAAGTCATGGGATATGTTGGTGTAGAGTGCTGACACATCTAGAGTGAGCAGAAGGTAACTCTCTTTCCATTTGATATTTTTTAATAGTGTGATCAAGGATGTGGAGTCTTTCAGATGGGACTTCAAATTTAGAACATATTTTTGGAGGTGGATATCTATATAATGGGAAAGATTCCTAGTAAGGGAGGTAACACCGGAGATGATGGGTCTCCCGGGGGATTTTTTAGGTCTTTATGGATTTTGGGGAGGTGGTAGAAGGTGGCGAGTGTTGCATCTTTCACAAGAATATATTCTTTCTCCTTTTTGTTTAAGATGGTTTCTGCTGATTTGATGAGTTTCCCAAAATCTTCCCTATCCTGTGTTGATGGGTCCTGTTGAATGGGTAGATAATAGTTTTTATCAGATAGTATATTGAGGGCTTCCTTGATGTATTCCTCTCTGTTTTGGATCACCACTCCACCTCCTTTGTCTGCATTTTTAATTATAATATTTGTGTTTGACTGTAGACTTTTGAGGGCCGCTATTTCAAAGGGTTTAAGATTGTGTTGTCTCGGATGAGAAAATGGAGTGGTCTCTTTATTAATTTGTCTAAATTCATTGGAGACCAGGGAATAGAATGTGTCTAAGAAGTTGCCCTTATGATGGATTGGATAAAAATTGGAGGGTGGTTTTAAACCTGAAGGGATGGCTCTAGGGTCTTCTTTCTCAGATGGAGAAATGGCAGTGGATCCTGTGGATAGCTTTTTTGCAGAGTTTCCTGTTATTTTGAAATGTCGTTTTAGGGTGAGTTTTTTAATATACCGGTTGAGGTCTAAAAATAAATCAAATTCGTTGATTTTACTACTGGGACAGAATGATAGGCCTTTGGATAGTACGGCAATTTCCGCTTTTTTCAGAGTGTATGAGGATAGGTTATATATACCACATGATTTTTCTATATCTTCCAGTGGTTGTTCTCCAACTGACTTTATGTTTTTCTTTTTACTTTTGCCTGCTCTACATCCTCTTCTAGTTTTTTAAGTTTGGTGGGTTTTCGGCCTAGTGGGTGAAAAAAATGAGTAATGGTAGTTGTTTTGGGGCTCTTAAGAATGGGATAAGCTACAGTGGGGTGAATAAGGGGAGGGAGAGCTATAAATGAAAGAGAGGCGAAACGGCATATCTGAAATTACTCCAATTTTATATCTATATTTATATCCCACTATATTGTATATTTTCATTACAAACAATTTTATTTTATATTCTTACCAATTATGAGTAGTTTTTATATAGATTTTTACTTAAACAGTGCTATTGGATTTTATTCATACTATCTATTAATTTTATATACACCCTATTTATCAATTATCTATTAATTATCTGATAATTATGTGATTACCTTTCATTCATCTTTTACCCCTCATTTATAATAATAACAATTTTAGTATGCACTCCAAGCATATGTAATATGCAGAGCTATCCTAAATGAATATACAGAGCTGTAACCTGGTCTACTGAATCCCCTTGATACACCAGGGCAGAGCTCTTTCATATCTCCTAAGTGTAGCCTGAAACCAAAGCATTGCCGTTGCCCTGGCAACGGACCATGTGACTGCCTGGTTGCGATCACATGGTCATGATGTCACAGACCGACACGCCCCCTGGCCGGCAGCCTCCTGCAGACAGCAAAGTATCCATACACACAGACAGGAGCCCATGGTGATCGTCCTCTCTCCTTCTCCCCCTGCATTTCCATATGAGAGAGAGCCAATCACCAGAGGATGCTCATGTCTCCAGCCTGCAGTCCGATCATGTGACCTTCTGCAGTCACATGATGTATATGTGTTAAATACACAGAAATGTCTCTACATGAAATAAATGTTTAGGATACTCGTTTTTTTATTGAACCTACACAGAATTACATGGGATTACACCATAGTAAGATCTGTGTAAACAAAACTGAGATTTGATTAGATTGAGTTTACATGATGTCTGAAGTGACACCTGTATGTAGCTCCGCCCCTAGGGGGCGGGCCCCAGGTGCTCGTTTTTGGCGTTTTTTTTGTTGTTTTTTGTTATTCTGCACCTATAAATATTTGTCTGTTTATTGTAATACTATGAAACCTGATGAAGGGGAAGTTTCACTCCCCGAAACGCATTGTTTCCATTAAAGAAGAACTATCATACTTGTGAGACCGTTTCCATTTGTGGACTTGCGCCGAAGCAGAATTTCTCTCTTATTGCCCTTTTTTCACAATAGTACACCCAAAAAAGGGCTTTAGAACATATAACTGCACAGCTGAACGGCAAATATATTTTTCTTTTGCCACTAATGCATGCCACAAAAGGCTTTAGAACATATAACTGCACCGATGAACGGCAAATATATTTTACTTTTGCCACTAATACACATGACAAATTGCTTTAGAACATATAACTGCACAGCTGAACGGCAAGCATATTTTTATTTTGCCACTATTACACAACAAAAAGGGCTTTAGAACATAGAACTGCACTGCTGAGCGGCAAATATATTTTTCTTTTGCCACTAATACACAACAAAAAGTGCTGTAATTTTACCACTTCACCACATAAACCCTTTTTTCCCCACTAATACAAGCCAAAAAAATGCTTTTGAACATATAACTGCACCACACAAGGGCAAATAAGATGTAGAAATATTTCCTTGTAATAAACCCTATAACAACCTAATAACAAGAACGGTTTGCAGAAATTACAAAGCTGTATAATGGCAATTTGGGTCCCCAGTCAGTGCAGCAAGGTGTAATAGGAATGTTTCTATTACCCAGGCTGTAACCTCCTCTACTGAACCCTGTTCAACATAAATGCTGTGGAATGATTCTTCCCTATCCTTTTCCTACATATTTTTGGCCACAATAAAGTATTTTCTAGCACTGTCCCTAGCTCCTGCTGACGTCTTTCCCTGCACTATGTACACAGGAAAATGGCAGAATCCAAGATGACTGAGGCTATTTATAGGGCTGTGAAATTACAGGGCTGGCTGGCTGCTGATTGGCTGCATGCATGGCATTATGGGTGATCCCGCCTTCCCAGAGTTCCTTGGTCCATGTCCTCACATGTGCAGCAGCCATTTAAGGAAAAAATGCGATTCATTATCACGAAGCGTGAGGAAATTCAGTTTCGGTGCGAATGGAATTTTTCCTGAAATTCGGATCAAATTCCACTTCGTCAACTTCGATTCGCTCATCTCTAGTAATAATGTTAGAGTTATATATATCCTGTGTATGTGCACATAATGTAATTCCCTTTTTTGGTCATTTTTGACGTTCTTTAAACCTTTGTCATTCTACTTTTAGTACTGTGGACAACCTTGTGCAAGAGGCTGCAGGAGAGTCGTCCTCCAAACCTAAGGAGTCAGCAGGGCACCAAATCACCATTTGTCGGAGGGTCCCGAAATACTGCCCCAGGAGCCCCTATGCCAGGAGCCGAGAGAGAAGTCCTCCTATACAGAGGTACAAATAAATGTGCCATCTAGCACTGAGCCAGTACAGCGTAGGCCACAGGGCGGAAGGGGTGGGAGGCAGCCCACAAGAGGCTGTAGATACTTGAGCACATATTGATCAACGTGAGCTCAAGTATCTGCATAAAAAAAACAAGAGAGAAAGGAGTAGCAGCTTTTAAAAAGCTTTGCTCCATATCTCAAAAAATATTCTGACGAAAAGCAATTCTTATTTGCATATGTGGTGATCAACATAATGGATACAGAAGTGCATCCGTTATAGTTGGTCCGAGTCAAGGACCAAGCACAAAGGCAGGGAAGTTGTTTGTAGCCTTTATTTTCTCAAGAAAGGGATTTTTATGGGCACCCTGTTATGTTGGGTCCCGATCCTTCTTTTGGGTTCCAAGGAGAAATGTGTGCACCTCCAAGCCTGGGACAGGTTCCCTTTACAAGAAAGCTCTTGGATTTATATTTTTATTAGATATTTTATTGTGAAGGCTGAAGACAAAGACATTTTTGATTCTCTTATTTTGTATATAAAACATACTGTTGTTTTTATAAAAAAAAATAATATTGCCTACTATCATTATTCACCAGAAGTAGTTTTTAACCAGAAACACATTGTATTAGAGGTGGCATGTGAGATTTGCAAAAATCAGTCTGGTCCTTAAGGTGAAAATTGACCCGGTCCTTAAGGGGTTAAAGTGTTGTTATGCGTTACTAATTTATTGTATATCTTACTTTTCAGGTCGTATTGACAGGATGAGAACTGTACATTGCAAACCATGGATGTCCTGGAAATTCTGAAATCTATACAATGATGCTGTCCAAGGTACCTTAAATAAAAGTTCTGAAATTATATACATGTATATGGTCACATTAAAGTAATGTTGTTTAATGTTTACTGACCTAATCTGAACATTGCTTTTCTCAAGAATATATCTTCCTGTGTGTCATAATACAAACCTCTAATACAATGTGTTTCTGGTTAAAAACTACTTCTGGTGAATAATGATAGTAGGCAATATTTTTTTTTTTCCATCCTACTCTGGGACTTCAACTTCTGGGGGTCTGATACATCTGTATTGTAATGCCTTGCCTGTCAACTGTCACACTGACAGCCTGCCTGTGAGACCCAGCTTAAGGGGCTGGATCTCACAGGTTTCTGTAGACGGCAAGCCCCAATGCCTATGGAAGGCATCGGGCTGCCTTCTCAGCCACCAGGTCCCCATCACTGCAGCGCGGGGAACCGATGGGGATGTGGAGGGAACCCGTACCCTCTGCAAACCCACTGTATGCTGTGCTCAGTGTGACGGTATGCGAGGCGAGGTGGTGGATGATAGGTATGTGTCAGTATGGGATCTGCATCTCCACTGCAGGGTGGCAGATCGCTGTCTACACATTGCAGCACTATGGGTCCCAGTACTGGCTTACCTTGTAGGAGACGCAGGTGTCCGCCAGCATACCGCCGCATCCGTCCTCTTTGCCAGGTGTCATCTGATGCGCTATAGCATGCGCGCGCGCACCTCTCCCTTTCTTATAGGAGTAGGCAGCTGGTTCCTGATTACCATCCCCACCCGGAGGCGGGACTATTTGTATTTAAGGCAGCTTCACTCATCATGAAGTGCCCAAGCGTGGTTGTTGTACCTCTTGACTCCCGCTGAAGCATTCCTCTGTGTCTGTTTATTGGATTTCCTGGATTCTGACCTCTGCTTCGTTTGACTACGCATCTGCCTGCTGTCTGTTTATTGGATCACCTGGATTATAGACCTCTGCACTGCCTGACTACACGTCTGCCCATCTCCTCCTGTAAGTCTGCCTGGATCCAGATCCTGCACTGCCTATGAGACTGCTTATATCTGCACTGCCTGACAACGAGACTGCTTATATCTGCACTGCCTGACTATGCATCTGCCCATCTCCTCCTGTAAGTCTGCCTGGATCCAGACCCTGCGCTGCCTATGAGACTGCTTATATCTGCATGCTATATTGCTCTGAACTTTGTGTTGCCTGTATCTGTCAAGTGACTTTTGAATACTGTCTGCCAGTAAAGACCATCTGTTCCTTTATTCTGCCTCTGTTGGACTCTGTTCACACTACTGCAGGTAGCTGCATTCAAAGTAACCAGTGCAGACACCAGGGTCCTGTCTCTGAGAGTCAGCAGTCAGCAATATTGGACTAATTCTCAGTCCTCTATCAGCTGACACAGAGGATCCACATCCTCTGGTCGTAACAGTATGTTTGACCTTGCATGCGCTCTGTTGTCAGGGACTGAACCGGAATCAGGCCCAGGTTTTTCCAGCCTCGGTGGCAGGCTTGGTTCCGGTCCAGAGATTGTGGTCCACTGGAGTTCACCTCCAGGTGAACTTTAAATAAACAGGAAGAGAGCACAAGGGGGCTCTTTTGTGCTGAGTTTCAGGACCGTAACCTGTGTTCCTTAAGCGAGAGCTGTGTTTGGGTGCGAGAAAACCAAAAAGGTTTGCTTTACCATATGTGTTGGGGGTGTCGGGGACCAGCCCCGCACCGTATAGTCAGGACACGACTGTTAAGCTTAGCGCCGGACGGCAAGGATTTACTTTCTGGTTTGTTTCCTGCTGGACAAACCTTTGGCTAAATAAACCTGCCAACCAGCCAGATTTCAAGGAAACTGCCTGCATACGAACTGTCTGTTCCAGAAAAAGGTGATCCCCCACTAGCTAATACCCCACATGTGGTGGAGGATGCGGGCTTTTCTGAAAATGGAGGAAGTGTTAAAGGCCCTGCTACAGGCCAATGCAGCTCAGCGGGAAACCAACCGCCAAGTCGCAGAGGCCGCTGCAGCACAATGTGCCTCGTACCACTTACAGAAGATGACACCTACTGATGATGTTGAGGCCTACCTTGAGACTTTTGAGAGAGTTGCTGTCCGCGAGGAGTGGCCAAAAGAACAGTGGGCGGGTCTATTAGCCCCCTTTTTGCCCGGGGAACATCAAAAGGCGTACTTTGATCTTGAATCGGATAAGGCCCAGGACTATGAGACACTGAAGACGGAGATACTTGCACGCTTGGGTGTCACCATGGCAGTCCGAGCCCAGCGTGTACATCAGTGGACTTACTCCAGCGGCAAGCCACCCCGTTCTCAAATGTTTGACCTGATCCATCTCACCAGGAAGTGGTTGCAGCCAGAGACCTTGACCGGCCCTCAGATCGTGGAGCGTGTAGTAATGGACCGGTACCTGCGTGCACTCCCTGCGACACTGAAGTGGGTCAGACAGGGGGACCCCAACACTGCAACCCAGTTGGTGGACCTAGTGGAGAGGTACCTTGCTTCTGAGGACTTGCTGAATCCATCTATGCCCCACCGTGGAGCGTCTTGGGGCGCAAGATCACCCCCAGGATCTGGTAAGACTGTTCCAGGGTTTCAAAAGCAGGGGTAATGTTAAGACTGATTTTGCAGCTAATGAGACTGTGGGTCCTAGACCTGGAGACTGGCCAAAGAAGCCAGGAAGGTCTTTGGGACCGCTAAAAGGACTGGGGGTAGAGCATGTACAGTGTTATCGGTGCCATGCATTTGGGCATATTGCTGCAAACTGTCCTTTAAGCGATGAACCTATGCAGTGTGACTATGCTTACAGGAAAAGACACATTTCTCTTTTTGCACAGGTCGCGTGTACTGCAGCATGTTTGAGTCGCACCGAGAGACAAATGTGTGCTATTTCTGTGGATGGAAAGCCACTCACAGCCCTGCTAGACTCGGGTAGTGTAGTGACACTAATCCGGAATGATTGTGTGAACCCCACCAAACTACACCCCAGTACTATCGGGGTCGTTTGCATTCATGGGGACACACGGGACTACCAGACAGCAGTAGTTGAGGTTGATACCCATTGGGGCAGTGTGACACATTCAGTGGGGGAGGTGCCGTCACTGCTTCATGAAGCGTTAGTGGGGAGAGATTTTCCCCATTTTTGGAGCTTGTGGGAGGGCAAGGGGAGACTGGTAGATAGAGCTCCCCCTGCTGGGAAGGCACGGGAGCTCTCGCCAGATCCTTTTTTCCAAAGGGAAGGGGAGGTTGTTGTGGAAGCGGGAGATCCTCTTCCTTTCCCTGTCCTGGCTGGGGAGCCGGAGGACCGGGAAGCTAGCCCTCAGTTCGAGCGTAATGAACAGGAGAACGTCTCTGACCCTGACAGTGAGAGTAATCCAAATATTATGCCAGATTTAGAAGTCAGGAGAGAGGATTTCTGTACTGAACAACTGTGAGATGTCACCCTCACTAGAGCTAGGGAAAATGTTAAGATGGTGGATGGGGAACCGGTGGTCCCTAACTGGGGGGTGTCCTTCCCCCTACATGGCCCTCAACAACAATTTACTGTATCAGGTGATAAAACGTGGAGAAGACGAGGTCGAACAGCTACTGGTTCCCAAACCCTTCCGCAGGGTCGTACTAGACCTTGCACATAGTCACGTGATGGGGGAACATCTCGGCGTTGAAAAGACCAGGGAGAGAATCGCCCAGAGATTTTTCTGGCCTGGATTGCATGCAGATGTCAGGCAGTACTGTGCATCATGCCCCGAGTGCCAATTGTCGGCACCGGCGCCCCATTTTCGCAGTCCCCTGGTCGCTCTACCAATAATTGAGGTCCCTTTTGAAAGGATTGGCATGGACCTGGTGGGGCCGGTGGTGAGGTCTGCCCGGGGTCACCAGCATATTCTGGTAATCCTGGACTACGCGACACGCTACCCTGAGGCCATCCCCTTGCGTAACACCTCTGCTAAGACTATCGCCAAAGAGTTAGTCCCGGTGTTTAGTCGAGTGGGGATCCCAAAGGAGATCTTAACCGATCAAGGCACCCCATTTATGTCCAGGGTTACAAAGGAACTGTGTAAAGTGTATAAAATTTCCCATCTCTGCACCTCTGTCTACCACCCCCAAACGGATGGACTTGTGGAGAGATTTAATAAAAAGCTGAAAAGTATGCTGAAAAAGGTGGTTGACAGAGATGGGAAAAATTGGGATTTTTTGCTACCATATCTCATGTTTGCCATACGGGAGGTTCCGCAGGTTATTCCCCCTTCGAGCTCTTGTATAGTAGACATCCCAGGGGGCTGCTAGATGTCGCCAAAGAAACGTGGGAAGGAGAGGCCACCCCGTATCGAAGCGTCATAGAGCACGTCTCCTTGAGGCAGGATCGAATCGCAGCCGTTTTGCCCCTGGTTCGTGAACATATGGAGCGAGCCCAGGAGGCCCAGAGGAGGGTCTATAATCGGGGTGCCAAGGTCCGTACTTTCAGCCCTGGGGACCGAGTGTTGGTACTGGTTCCCACGGTTGAAAGTAAGTCCCTGGCTAGATGGCAGGGTCGCTTTGAGGTGGTTGAAAAAGTAGGGGAAGTAAACTACAAGGTCTACCAACCCGGGAAACGGAAGCCACAACAGATTTATCATGTAAATCTCTTAAAACCCTGGAAGGACAGAGACTTTATCGGCCACATCCCCGGCCGCAATAGTCCGGCGACCACTGATCCCTGACGTCCCCATAACGGAATCCCTATCCTTGGTGCAACAAAGTGACGTTAGGGCGTTTTTGTACAAAAAGAGACTTTTTCTCCCCCTTACCCGGACGAACCAACGTAATTCAGCATGACATAGTGACAGAACCTGGGGTTCGCGTAAATGTAAAGGCATATAGAATACCGGAGGCCAGGGGAGAGGCAGTCGCAAAGGAAATAAAAATGATGTTAGAGTTGGACGTGATAGAGTGCCACATTGATTGGTCGAGCCCCATAGTGCTGGTCCCAAAACCCGATGGCACTATTAGGTTTTGTAACGACTTTAGGAAACTCAACAGTGTGTCCAAGTTCAAAGCCTCGCGTCGACGAACTCGTGGACAGGTTGGTACAAGCCCGCTACATAACGACCCTAGACCTGACGAAAGGCACCTGGCAGATACCCCTAACTTAATCGGCCAAGGAGAAGACGGCCTTTTCCACTCCTGATGGCTTGTTTCAGTATAAGCGGATGGAATGATGGATAAAAGTTTGAGCCCACATCGCCCATATGCAGCTGCTTATTTGGACGATGTTGTCGTCCACAGCCCAGATTGGGAATCGCTCCTGCTCTGGGTACAAGCAGTGGTAGATTCCGTTAAGAAAGCAGGTCTCACGGCCAAATACCTTGGCTACGTTATTGGCCGGGGACTGGTCAAGCCCCAGACCAATAAGGTTGAGGCAATTCAAAAATGGCCTCAACCGATAAAAAAAAAAAAAAGTTCGGGCCTTTATTGGCATTACGGGGCATTACCGGCAGTTTATACCCGACTTTGCCACCATTGCCGCCCCTCTGACCGACCTGACAAAGGGCAGAGGGTCGGCCATGGTTAAATGGAATCCCGAAGCCGAGGAGGCCTTCCAGAAGTTAAAGCGGGCCCTTTGTGTACTACCGGTGTTGGTAACCCGGACTTCTCAAAGGAGTTTGTGGTACAGACGGACGCCTCTGAGGTGGGTCTAGGGTCTGTCCTATCCCAAACCAGAGATGGTGAGGAGCACCCAGTGGTGTACCTGAGCCGAAAGCTGAACAAGCATGAAAAGAACTATGCCATTGTCGAGAAGGAGTGTCTCGCTATTAAATGGGCCCTAGACTCGCTGAAATATTACTTACTGGGAAGTTCGTTTAAGCTAGTCACCGACCATGCACCCCTAAAGTTGATGTGTGACAACAGGGAAAAAATTAGCCGTGTGACAAGATGGTTTCTGGCCTTACAGCCCTTTAAGTTTTCAGTAGAACATAGGCCGGGCAAGCTCCAAAACAATGCGGATGCCCTCTCCCGCATGCACTGTATGCTGGGGACAGTTGCTCAGCCGCGGCGGGCTAGAGCAGAGGGGGGGGGGATATGTGACGGTATGCGAGGCGAGGTGGTGGATGATAGGTAAGTTTCACCTCGCATGCGCTCTGTTGTCAGGGACTGAACCGAAATCCGGCCTGGGTTTTTCCAGCCTCGGTGGCAGGCTTGGTTCCGGTCCAGAGATTGTGGTCCACTGGAGTTCACCTCCAGGTGAACTTTAAATAAACAGGAAGAGAGCACAAGGGGGCTCTCTCTTTTGTGCTGAGTTTTAGGACCGTAACCTGTGTTCCTTAAGCGAGAGCTGTGTTTGGGTGCGGGAAAACCAAAAAGGTTTGCTTTACCATATGTGTTGGGGGTGTCGGGGATCAGCCCCGCACCGTATAGTCAGGACACGACTGTTTAGCTTAGCGCCGGACGGCAAAGATTTACTTTCTGTTTTGTTTGTTTCCTGCTGTACAAACCTTTTTGGCTAAATAAACCTGCCAACCAGCCAGATTTCAAGGAAACTGCCTGCATACGAACTGTCTGTTCCAGAAAAAGGTGATCCCCACTAGCTAATACCCCACATCAGCTATGACTGTGGCATACAAGGGGTTAATACCCCAGCATCATTGTTTTCATCAATGCCGGCATATGCAGCAGGGGTCCGGCTGTCAGTGACTGCCGAGTCCTTGCCGCTGATCGGGCGGGCGCAGCTCCTGCACCTGCCTAATCAGCAAGCCGTACTGTAGCTGTACAGCGCTGGTCCTTAAGTCATGGCTCCCAGCATCCCAGGTCCTCTAGAGGTTAAAGAAGAGCATGTTTTTGAGGGAAAAAGCCAGATTTGTTTACCACCAAAACCAGACAGACTGACCCTTTGACTGTCTGATTTTAGTTATGTTGTTACCTTTGTAATTTTTTGTGCTGCAGTTAGGGATCAGTGCTTGGAGTGGGAGACTCAAGCCAGTTTGCATGAGGAACTAGAAGATGATGTTGGGGACGCAGAGCCACAGACCATGGATCACCAGCCCTATGATCAAGGAGCCACCGGACTACTGAGCTACAGACCATGGGACTGTATTATGCCTCACCTGTATTGTTTTATATCTGAATTCCTCCAATAAAGAAGCACATTGGTTTACTGCAGACCCTAACTCTCTGGACGTATTTCCCATTGGGGTGCACCATGCCTTACCATCCCTTCCTGGAGAGCAGCAATACATGGTGACTACTTGGTGACTCCATGGTGAGAGTATCCAGGGGACCCAGCATAGCATTGGTGCCACCCCAAACCCGGCCACTGAAAATCATCATCCATTACTGTCTGCTCGTCACTGATATCACCCTTACCAGTCTCATATCCGCGTCCAGGACCACTCTCAACACCTGCCCATGCGACTCATCATCTCTACAGTACGTGCACCCCTACAGGAGGAAGCAGCGGAACACTCCTCCAAATCTGTGCTGGACAGTAGCTGCTGACTGTCCTCAGAAGGAGCAGCAAAGGAAAGAGGCAGGTTCAGGACAGGTGAGGGCACAGAGCTTGTTTCTGGGTGATGCCAACTAAGTGTGGTGTCAGAGGAACCCACAGACTCCTGGCTGCAGGTGTCTGATGCCAGTTGAGATAATGCTGAAGACTGAGTCAACCATTCCAGGACAGCGGGATTCGTCATCAAAACACGACCGGTGGATGACACTGGCAGCTCTGGCCAGTTGCTACGGCTGCTGCTACCATCACCCCTTCTTCTCCTGCTATTTCTGCTCCCATTTTTGCCACTGCCAGTTCCTTTGGAGGGCCCTGGCACCTCATTTTTGGACATACTGTATGGTAACAGGTGGGCACACTATGGTTATATTACACTGTTTGCAAGGTTATATTACACTGTTTAATCACCCCAAAATGAGAATCAAGGCCTAATGGAATTGCTTATCTATGAAATCAGGTGGACACCACTTTAAAGTTTATATTACACTGTTTATTCACTCCAATATGAGAATTATAGCCTAATGGAATTGCTTATCTATTAAATCAGGTGGACACCAAACTAATGGTTATATTACACAGGTTATTCACCCTATAATGACCTGAGTCTGGACATTTGCTTATTTCCCCTATGCAAAGTTATAAACGTCTTACTTTATTTCACCTGAAAAAGTGAATTTGCACTGTTTAATATTGTATAACTGCTTTTATATGTTATATAACCTGTTCATTTGCACTATATTTGTAAGACTCTGTGGAAATGGTTAATGAATACTGAGAGACTGTTAGGACTTTGAATGAGAAGCTGGTACTTTTCCACAGCTACCATAGAGTTAAAGAGGACCTTTCACCTGTATAAACTATGTGAACTGAGTATGCTGCCATATAGAGCGGCGCCCGGGGATCTCACTGCACTTACTATTATCCCCGGGCGCCGCTCCGTTCTCCCGTTATAGGCTCCGGTACCTTTGCTTTTTAAGTTATAGTAGGCAGGTTTTCCCTTGTCCTGTGGGCGTCTCCTTCTCCTAGGCTGCAGCGCTGGCCAATCACAGCGCACGGCTCACAGCCTGGGAGAAAAAAAACTCTCAGGCTGTGAGCTGTGCGCTGCGATTGGCCAGCGCTGCAGCCTAGGAGAAGGAGACGCCCACAGGACAAGGGAAGACCGGCCTACTATAACTTAAAAAGCAAAGGTACCGGAGTCTATAACGGGAGAACGGAGCGGCGCCCGGGGATAATAGTAGGTGCAGTGAGATCCCCGGGCGCCGCTTTATATGGCAGCATACTCAGTTCACATAGTTTATACAGATGAAAGGTCCTCTTTAAAGAAGCATGTTTTGGAGGGGAAAAGCCAGACTTTTTTACCACCCAACTCAGACAGTCTGACCTCTTGAATGTCTGGTTTTATCTATGTTGTTATGTCTGGAAACCTGTTTTTGTCTGGAAAAACTGCTGTATTATTGCCATTGAGTATCATTAAAGCTGTAATGTAAGTCTATACCAGATGGGAGTTGAAACAATGTATCTGTTTGTACTGAGCTTCTCCACTCCATCCCTCCCACTAGAAGGTTCTAGTCTAGCTAAAACTGTGTATAAGGAGAGCAGTGAGAGCCCCTAGTGTGCAGCAGTTAGGGAACAGTGCTTGGTAGAGGCGACTATACCAGACTACTTAGTGACCAAAAGAAGACACTGAGACAGGGATACTCTGCCACAGACCCTGGATCACCAGCCTTGGACCAGGGTACCAGCCTTCTGAAGAGTGGGACAGCTAGCTCAGGCCTTTCCTCAGCATCAAACCCTTTCTCTGCAAGGGAGGAGACTGGAGAAGCCAGCCCCATGCCTCACCTGTATTGTTTTGCACCTGAATCCCTGCAGTAAAGAAGTAAGCTGGTTTAATGCAGACCCTGTCTCTCTGGACTTATTTTCCATTGGGGTGCACCAAGCCTTACCATCTCTTCCAGAGAGCAGCAACACGTGGTGACACCTCGACGGTGTCCGGGGGACCCTGTTAAGCCTTTTCATAGGTGTATATCAAAATATCCTTGATCCACTCAATGAATCTTCATGAGAGTAACGAACAATTTAAACAAGAACTTATATTCATAAAGGGACTAGTATGAAAAGCCCTTTTGACATTCCAATATAATTAAATTTTATTTCAATGGATTAGAATGTAATGAAGGGGGATTTGTTGTGCCTTTTCATAGGTGTATATCAAAATATCATAATTATAGTGGATTTGATATGTAATAGGCCATATTGTGTAACATATTCACCATTGTGTATGTATTTTAGAGTAGGCCGAAGGAGGTTCATCGAAAGGACACAGTTCTTATACATTTTTTTGTAGATGTACCAGTCTGAGAAGAGTCATTCTTGTCTCCTTATAGATTTATGGCTGAGATAAGGATATTTTCCAGACTCTCTGGTGCTAATTACCCCTACGGTTTAATGTCTATTGATGAAGCAGAAAATCTGTGATGTATATAAATATGTATAATTAAGTTTTTAGTTGTAGAAGTTTTTAGTATAAGATAATCAATAGGACATATCTATTGTTTTGTATTGTTGAATATTATGAAGGACGTCAATGCATCTGTTATCTTATATATTTCTCACTAGGAACGCATACACTCCTAAAGCATTGTGAGAAATATTTTAAGTGTAAAACTTTGCTGATAAGATGGTGTTATTTTAACTAACAATCAATCAACCGTTGGAGCCATACATGTCTGAGTATGGAAAAAGTCGAAATGGTACCACAAAGTCTATGCTTTAGTTGGTTTTTGTGTCAAAAGTAATCCCTCAGCTCTGATTTAGGATTCCATATATTATGTGTATAGAATGTAATAGAAATCATACCTGGACAGTTAACCCTTAATAGTTATGATGCTAGTTGCTTATGCAATAGTGCCACCTAGCTTTGAATAGGTAAAATTGCACCAACAGCCGATTTGCATTATGGGTGATACAGTGACAATCTACAAGCGTTATACTACATTCCCCAAGAGGCCATCACAGCCATGCCTACTATTGGCATGGCTGTGATTGGCCAACTGCAGCATGTGACCCTGCCTCTATTTAAGCTGGAGTCACGTAGCGCCGCCCGTCACTCTGCTTGGATTAGTGTAGGGATAGGCTGCAGCTGCTGTGAGGGAGAGATCAGGGAGGAATATATGAAGAACTGCTTCTTTTCTCAGCGATCTACAGCAAATGTGTTTTGTGGGTGCAGTGCACAATTGTTTTAAGCCTGCCCTGAGCCAACTACTACTGAAAACAAACTTTTTTTTTCCTTCAGTAAGTCAATACATAATCGGCAGCCATTTTATGCAACGATAGTGCACCAGCACAGGATATCTGCATGTCTGCAAGTCCAGAAATACTGCTTTGAGACACTGGGGTTAAAAAAAAACCCTCTGTTTCATATAGTGCACATCTAGGATTATCGCTGCATAAGCGACTGTTCAATTTAGGCCAGAAATACGGCTTTGGCATACTGGGGTTAAAAAAAACCTCTGATATACTGCACATCTGTGATTATAGGTGCATAAGTTACTGTGAAATTTAGGCCACAAATACCGCTGTCATATAGAGTAAAAAAATATTGAGTGTAATACCCTACATCAGGGTTTTTATAGGCGGATAATTATTTTTAACAGACTCAACCACTTTCTACTTTGCTTGATGAATGCTAAGTATGAGGCAGACATCTAATAAGGGACGCGGTCATAGTCGTGGTGTTGGTGGAGCCTCTGGTTCAAGGAGAGGACATGGCCGTTCTGCCAAAGCTACACGTCCTACTGAACCTACTACCTCAGGTCCCAGTAGCTGCCAGAATCAACAGCGATATTTGGTCGGGCCTAATGTTGTTCTAAGGATGGTAAGGCCTGAGCAAGTACAGGCGCTAGTCAATTGGGTGTCAGACAGTGGATCCAGCAGGTTCACATTATCTCCCACCCAGTCATCTGCAGAAAGCGCACAGGTGGCGCCTGAAACCCATGCCCATCAGTCTGTCACATCACCCCCGTGCATATCGGGGAACCTGTCTGAGCCTCAAGTCATGCAGCAGTCTCTTATGCTGTTTGAAGACTCTGCTGCCAGGGTTGCCCAAGGGCATCCACCTAGCCCTTCCCCAGGGGTGGAAGACATAGAATGCACTGACGCCCAACCACTTATGTTTCCTGATGAGGACATGGGAATACCACCTCAGCACGTCTCTGATGATGACGAAACACAGGTGCCAACTGCTGCGTCTTTCTGCAGTGTGCAGACCGAAAAGGTGGTCAGGGAGGATGACTGGGTGAAAGACGATGCAGGGGACGATGAGGTCCTAGACCCCACATGGAATGAAGGTCGTGTCACTGACTTTCAGAGTTCGGAGGAAGAGGCAGTGGTGAGACCGAGCCAACAGCGTAGCAAAAGAGGGAGCAGTGTGCAAAAGCAGAGCAGCCGTCGCCAAAACAGTTCGCCTGCTAATGGCCACCGCCACCAGGGACCGAGCACACCAAAGGCAGCTTCAAGGAGTTCCCTGGCATGGCACTTCTTCACACAATGTGCTGACAACAAGACCCGAGTGGTTTGCACGCTGTGCAATCAGAGCCTGAAGCGAGGCATTAACGTTCTGAACCTTAGCACAACCTGCATGACCAGGCATCTACATGAGAGACACGGGCTGCAGTGGAGTAAGCACCTTCAAAATCAAGAAAGGTCTCTGGCTCCTACTGCTTCTTCTTGTGCTGCTGCCTCAGCCTCTTCCTCCGCCTCTGGAGGAACGTTGGCACCTGCCGCCCATCAAACAGAAGATGTGTCACCAACACCACCACCTCCTTCATCAAGCATCTCCACCATGTCACACAGAAGCGTGCAGCTCTCCATCTCACAAACCTTGGAGAGAAAGCAAAAATTCCCACCTAGCCACCCTCGATCCCTGGCCCTGAATGCCAGCATTTCTAAACTACTGGCCTTTGAAATGCTGTCATTCAGGCTGGTGGAGACGGACAGCTTCAAACAGCTCATGTCGCTTGCTGTACCACAGTACATCATTCCCAGCCGCCACTACTTCTTTAGGAGAGCCGTGCCCTCCCTGCACAACCAAGTATCAGATAAAATCAAGTGTGCACTGCGCAACACCATCTGTGGCAAGGTCCACCTAACCACAGATACGTGGACCAGTAAGCACGGCTAGGAACGCTATATCTCCCTAACTGCACACTGGGTAAATGTAGTGGGCCGCAGGCGGAGAGCTGTTTGGCGCACGTCCTTCCGCCGCCAAGGGTCGCAGGGCATCATTCTTTACCTCCTGTTGCCTCCTCTTCCTACTCAGCTTCCTCCTCCTCTTCTACCACCTCCTCATCCGGTCAGCAACAGACCTTCACAACCAACTTCAGCACAGCCAGGGGTAAACGTCAGCAGGCCATTCTGAAACTCATATGTTTGGGGGACAGGCCCCACACCGCGCAGGAGTTGTGGCAGGGTATAGAACAACAGACCGACGAGTGGTTGCTGCCAGTGAGCCTCAAGCCCGGCCTGGTTGTGTGCGATAATGGGCGAAATCTCGTTGCAGCTCTGGGACTAGCCGGTTTGATGCACATCCCTTGCCTGGTGCATGTGTTGAATTTGGTGGTGCAGAAATTCATTCACAACTACCCCGACATGTCAGAGCTGCTGCATAAAGTGCGGGCCGTCTGTTCGCGCTTCCGGCGTTCTCATCCTGCTGCTGCTCGGCTGTCTGCTCTACAGCGTAACTTTGGCCTTCCCGCTCACCGCCTCATATGCGACGTGCCCACCAGGTGGAACTCCACCTTGCACATGCTGGAGAGACTGTGCGAGCAGCAGCAGGCCATAGTGGAGTTTCAGCGGCAGCACGCACGGGTGAGTTGCACTGCGGAACAGCACCACTTCACCATCAATGACTGGGCCTCCATGCGAGACCTGTGTGCCCTGTTGCGCTTTCGAGTACTCCACCAACATGGCCAGTGGCGATGTCTCCTTGAGAAAACACTTAGGGCGATGATGGAAGAGGATGTGGCCCAGGACGAGGAGAAGAAGGAAGAGGGGTCATTTCTAACACTTTCAGGCCAGTCTCTTAGAAGTGACTCAGAGGGAGTTTTTTTGTAACAGCAAAGGCCAGGTACAAATTTGGCCAGCCAGGGCCCACTACTGGAGGACGAGGAGGAGGAGGATGAGGAGGAGGATAGGGGTGAAGCATGTTCACAGCGGGGTGGCACCCAACGCAGCTCGGGCCCATCACTGGTGCGTGACTGGGGGGATACGGAGGACGCAGACGATACGCCTTCCACAGAGGACCTTACTTTTGGGCAGCCTGGCACACATGAGCGACTACATGCTGCAGTGCAATGACAGCAGAGTTGCCCACATTTTAACGTGTGCCGACTACTGGGTGGCCACCCTGCTGGATCCCCGTTACAAAGACAATGTGACGTCCTTAATTCCCTCACTGGAGCGTGATCGGAAGATGCACGACTACAGGCGCGCGCTGGTAGACGCGCTCCTGAGAGCATTCCCAACCAACACCGGGGGACAAGTTCAAGCACAAGGCGAAGGCAGGGGAGGAGGAAGAGGTCGCCAACGCAGCTGTGTCTGCGCCAGCACCTCAGAAGGCAGGGTTAGCATGGCCGACATGAGGAAAAGCTTTGTCACCTCGCCGCAACAACCGGCCCCAACTGCTGATATGAAGCGTGTTAGCAGGAGGCAGCATTTGAACAACATGGTGGAACAGTACCTGTGCACGTACTGACTGATGGTTCTGCCCCATTCAACTTCTGGGTCTCCAAATTGTCCACATGGCCAGAGCTTGCCCTGTATGCCCTGTATGCCTTGCCCTGTATGCTGGCCTGTATTTAGCACGGCAGGAGGCGTCATTACAGACAGACGCAGCTGCCTGCCCACAGCCTACGTGGACAAGCTCACGTTCATTAAAATGAACCAGGCCTGGATCCCAAAAGACTTGTCTGTACCTTGTGCAGAATAGACAGTTCTAATAGCCTCAACTATCCATACTTGTACTCAAGTGCACTTATTCCTTTTTTTTTTTTATATGTCTTAATATTGTGGGGGATGCCCCTATGTAAAAATGCAAAATAACACACATCTGTGTTGGCTACCTATTCCTCCTTCGCCGCCGCATCCATCTAGACCGCCACATCCACCCATTCACCGCCTCCTCAACCTCTTCCTCCTACATCATTCCTAATTTTTTTTTTTTTAAATTAATTTCCCTATCCACATTTGTTTGCAGAGCATTTGCCATGCTCTTAAGCACATTTTTCTGCCTTTTGCAGCCCTCTAGCTCTTTCCAGGGCTATTTTACAGCAATTTTAGTGCTCAAAAGTTCAGGTCCCCATTGACTTCAATGGGGTTCGGGTTCAAGTGCGGGTCAAGTTCGGGTCCCGAACCCGAACATCCAGGTGTCCGCTCCACTCTATTTCTGATCATAAACCACACACACACACATGAAGGGAAAACAACAACAACAACAGAGAGCGACAGAAACACAGAAAAACAAAGAAAGGAAGCACACCCCAGGAGAAAATCCCATTGATGAGAATAGACCTTAGAGCTGACTTCCCTTAGACTCTGCATATCAACTGCACTCTCGGGTAACGTATAACTTTATTATGTGTAGTATTGATTGAATTAGCTTGATATTTAGGAAAATCCCCGCTTTATTGCGGATGTGTAATGTTAGATGTACTAGATCAATATTATCACTATTCAGGAAAGATGCATATTCCTGAATAAAAGATCCAATATTGATATCGGAGAGAATCTCTGATTGGAACATTTCAATTCCATAGTCTGTATCAGGCTTGATAATTTATAATTTGTGTAGCAATACTACCCGATATCAGAGATTGGTTATAGTTTGAGCAGAGCAAGGGTTCGTATCTACCCTAATCATTGTTGAGTTTATTGCATATCATCATCTAATAAATTTCTCATAATTGTCAGATGGTTGAATTACATTTTATGTTTGAGAAATGATATGGAACGCTGGTATTCTGTGAATTTTAGGTACTGCATATCACTGTGTGTTATTGCATATTATTGAGTTTCACATTCATTAAGCTTTGATTGCATTTTAAATTATTGTATAATAAATCATTAATATTTTTGCATAGACGCTTGTGCCTTATTTTACTGATTGCACAACATAATTAAATTAACAACAAATTATTTTTGAAGTGATTTATATGTCCACCTCTATGATCATTTCCCTTTGAATATTTTTCTTTGATCCTCTCATTTATATAAAGCATTCGCTTTATATCCCCGACATAAATTGGAGGCACTGATGAGATTGTTAATTCGTTAATTTGTGCAAATAGTAAAATGTTCCATAAATTTTCTTGACGAACCAGATTGTTCATCTATCGTGTGTACTCATTATTGGTAGTGAAAATTTGCGCAGCCAGTAGAGAAGCGGGTTCTGGTGGAGCTACAGAAAGTAGTACTTCTAGCCCCGAACAGTTAATCCATAACATTGTTGAATATGTAAATTCACGGTTGAGTTTGGATCAGAATGCAATTGCATGGTTAAGTGAGCTGCAGGCAGAAGCCAAGAGAGAATGTGTGGATGTATGGACATCACTTGGTACAGTCAGGAGACATCTAACATTTTTCTGTGCTTAAAAATAACGCCAGTAAAGACCAACACCTCCTAAAGATGTTGCCACGAGTCCTGTATGCAATATTAGAAGTCGGTACCCTCTTAAAGAGTAGAAATATAACAGACATGTAGGCCTATATATCCTGTATAGAAACAGAATTAGAATCTGCAAAAGAATCGATCGAGGACTTAAAACGTGAGCTCAATCTCAGCCATGATGCCTATCATCAACTAAAAAGGGAGGGAGATGAGCTGAGCCTCCGTTATTGCAGACTTCAGCAAACAGATGGACCAAGCCATACTGTCAATGTTGAAAATGAATATATCTGATAATGAGAGATTTTTGGGTCCTCCGGCTCTGACACCCCAAAATACAGATATGTCATCATCACTTGCTCTTAAAGCGGAATCCATCCGAGACCCTAAGCCACTCGAGAGTGATGGCGTGATTACACAGGATGCATTAACCCAATTAAATCAGGCGTTTCAAGCTGTAACCTCATTATTAGGCTCTAGCGACACCAAATGCCACAGAAGTGTCCCCCCACACCTTCCCCTAGAAAGAAATGTTAGAGTTAAGTCACCTGTGCCAAGTGAGAACGATGGAAGTGTACGGAGAATGAGTGATTATGACAGTGATGTCAAGAAGCATGTGGCTTATTCTCCACCACGCAGGCATGAGTTTGTTCACAAGGGGGATGAGAGTACTAGGCGACCGTCATATGCTGAGGTGGTCTCTAGAAAGAAAAATGCTCAGTGTTCAGAAAAAGATCAGAATTCCTTGAGTATCATTCAATTTTTAAATGCCACTGTACCTAAATTCTCTAAGAGAGGTGCACGAGGTGAAATTAGAATTCGGCCCTTACCAGACTATTGCTGCTGCAAAACGTGATATTTATAAACTCACATGTAGACCCAATCAAAGTCCCCGGGAATTCCTCTCTATCCTTAAAAATGCCTATAAGTTAGCCTATAGATTGGGAATCTGGGGAATTCAAACAACTGTTTTATGATGCAATTAGGGATGAGCGAACCCGAACTGTATAGTTCGGGTTCGTACCGAATTTTGGGGTGTCCGTGACACGGACCCGAACCCGAACATTTTCGTAAAAGTCCGGGTTCGGTGTTCGGCGCTTTCTTGGCGCTTTTTGAAAGGCTGCAAAGCAGCCAATCAACAAGCGTCATACTACTTGCCCAGGAGGCCATCACAGCCTTGCCTACTATTGGCATGGCTGTGATTGGCCAGTGCAGCATGTGACCCAGCCTCTATATAAGCTTGGGTCACGTAGCGCTGCACGTCACTCTGCTGATTCAAGCATAGGGAGAGGTTGCAGCTGCGACGTTAGGGCGAGATTAGGCAGATTAACTCCTCCAAAAGACTTCATTCTGTGATCGATCTGCAGCTGTGGATCATTGAAGTGCTAATATCGACTTGCTCACTCTTTTGAGGCTGCCCAGAGCGTTTTTAGATCACTTTTTTCTGGGGTGATCGGCGGCCATTTTGTGACTTGTGGTGCGCCAGCACAAGCTATCACCAAGTGTATTTAACCATCAATAGTGTGGTTATTTTGTGCTATATCCTACATCAGCTGCAGGCTGAGCCTGTGTCACCGAAGTGCATTTAACCATCAACAGTCTGGTTATTTTTTGGCCATATACTACATCAGCTGCAGGCTGAGCCTGTGTCACCGAAGTGCATTTAACCATCAACAGTCTGGTTATTTTTTGGCCATATACTACATCTGGTGCAGGCTGAGCCTGTGTCACCCAAGTGCATTTAACCATCAATAGTGTGGTTATTTTTTGGCCATATACTACATCAGCTGCAGGCTGAGCCTGTGTCACCGAAGTGCATTTAACCATCAACAGTCTGGTTATTTTTTGGCCATATACTACATCTGGTGCAGGCTGAGCCTGTGTCACCCAAGTGCATTTAACCATCAATAGTGTGGTTATTTTTTGGCCATATACTACATCAGGGGAAAGTTGAGCCTGTCACCCAGCGCCTAAAAAATAGACCTGACATTTCTATTCAACCAAATTTGTACTGTTTTAGCTGGTCAAGTTATTTGTAGTGACCGTAAAAGCACATTTTTTGTTCTGGGTTGAAAAACTATTCCCAAATTTCCCATTCTCAAAATAACTAGTTTCTGGTATTTGAGGCCTACTTGAAATCTATCCCAAAAAGGATATCTTACATTGAAGGTGCCGATAGTGTCATTCAGAAAAACCTAAGACACACGCTACCGTGCAGATAGAAGTCTGATTCTGTGATTAAACCTATACCTGTCACACAGCGCAAAAAAAAACAGGCCTCACATTTCTATTCAACCAAATCTGTACTGTTTTAGCTGTTCAAGTTATTTGTAGTGACCGTAAAAGCACATTTTTTTTTCTGGGTTGAAAAACTATTCCCAAATTTGCCATTCTCAAAATTGTGGTGAACGGGAACAATGAGGAAAACATCTAATAAGGGACGCGGACGCGGACATGGTCGTGGTGGTGTTAGTGGACCCTCTGGTGCTGGGAGAGGACGTGGCCGTTCTGCCACAGCCACACGTCCTAGTGAACCAACTACCTCTGGTTCCAGTAGCCAGCAGAATTTACAGAGATATTTGGTGGGGCCCAATGCCGTTCTAAGGATGGTAAGGCCTGAGCAGGTACAGGCATTAGTCAATTGGGTGGCCGACAGTGGATCCAGCACGTTCACATTATCTCACACCCAGTCTTCTGCAGAAAGCGCACAGATGGCGCATGAAAACCAAGCCCATCGGTCTGTCACATCACCCCCATGCATATCAGGGAAACTGTCTGAGCCTCAAGTTATACAGCAGTCTCTTATGCTGTTTGAAGACTCTGCTGCCAGGGTTTCCCAAGGGCATCCACCTAGCCCTTCCCCAGGGGTGGAAGAGATAGAATGCACTAACGCACAACCACTTATTTTTCCTGATGATGAGGACATGGGAATACCACCTCAGCACGTCTCTGATGATGACGAAACACAGGTGCCAACTGCTGCGTCTTTCTGCAGTGTGCAGACTGAACAGGAGGTCAGGGGTCAAGACTGGGTGGAAGACGATGCAGGGGACGATGAGGCCCTAGACCCCACATGGAATGAAGGTCGTGCCACTGACTTTCAGAATTCGGAGGAAGAGGCAGTGGTGAGACCGAGCCAACAGCGTAGCAAAAGAGGGAGCAGTGGGCAAAATCAGAACACCCGCCGCCAAGAGACTCCGCCTGCTACTGACCGCCGCCATCTGGGACCGAGCACCCCAAAGGCAGCTTCAAGGAGTTCCCTGGCATGGCACTTCTTCAAACAATGTGCTGACGACAAGACCCGAGTGGTTTGCACGCTGTGCCATCAGAGCCTGAAGCGAGGCATTAACGTTCTGAACCTTAGCACAACCTGCATGACCAGGCACCTGCATGCAAAGCATGAACTGCAGTTGAGTAAACACCGTAAAAACAAGGAACTCACTCAGGCTCCCCCTGCTACCTCTTCTGCTGCTGCCGCCGCCTCGGCCTCTTCTGCTGCTGCTGCCGCCTCGGCCTCTTCCTCCGCCTCTGGAGAAACGTTGGCACCTGCCGCCCAGCAAACATGGGATGTACCACCAACACCACCACCTGCGTCACCAAGCATCTCAACCATGTCACACGGCAGCGTTCAGCTCTCCATCTCACAAACATTTGAGAGAAAGCGTAAATTCCCACCTAGCCACCCTCGATCCCTGGCCCTGAATGCCAGCAGTTCTAAACTACTGGCCTATGAAATGCTGTCATTTAGGCTGGTGGACACACACAGCTTCAAACAGCTCATGTCACTTGCTGTCCCACAGTATGTTGTTCCCAGCCGCCACTACTTCTCCAAGAGAGCCGTGCCTTCCCTGCACAAACAAGTGTCCGATAAAATCAAGTGTGCACTGCGCAACGCCATCTGTGGCAAGGTCCACCTAACCACAGATACGTGGACCAGTAAGCACGGCCAGGGACGCTATATCTCCCTAACTGCACACTGGGTAAATGTAGTGGCGGCTGGGCCCCAGGCGGAGAGCTGTTTGGCGCACGTCCTTCCGCCGCCAAGGATCGCAGGGCAACATTCTTTGCCTCCTGTCTCCTCCTCCTCCTACTCAGCTTCCTCCTCCTCTTCTTCCACCTGCTCATCCAGTCAGCCACACACCTTCACCACCAACTTCAGCACAGCCCGGGGTAAACGTCAGCAGGCCATTCTGAAACTCATATGTTTGGGGGACAGGCCCCACACCGCACAGGAGTTGTGGCGGGGTATAGAACAACAGACCGACGAGTGGTTGCTGCCGGTGAGCCTCAAGCCCGGCCTGGTGGTGTGCGATAATGGGCGAAATCTCGTTGCAGCTCTGGGACTAGCCGGTTTGACGCACATCCCTTGCCTGGCGCATGTGCTGAATTTGGTGGTGCAGAAGTTCATTCGCAACTACCCCGACATGTCAGAGCTGCTGCATAAAGTGCGGGCCGTCTGTTCGCGCTTCCGGCGTTCACACCCTGCCGCTGCTCGCCTGTCTGCGCTACAGCGTAACTTCGGCCTTCCCGCTCACCGCCTCATATGCGACGTGCCCACCAGGTGGAACTCCACCTTGCATATGCTGGACAGACTGTGCGAGCAGCAGCAGGCCATAGTGGAGTTTCAGCTGCAGCACGCACGGGTCAGTCGCACTGTGGATCAGACACACTTCAAAACCAATGACTGGGCCTCCATGCGAGACCTGTGTGCCCTGTTGCGTTGTTTCGAGTACTCCACCAACATGGCCAGTGGCGATGACGCCGTTATCAGCGTTACAATACCACTTCTATGTCTCCTTGAGAAAACACTTAGGGCGATGATGGAAGAGGAGGTGGCCCAGGAGGAAGAGGAGGAAGAGGGGTCATTTTTAGCACTTTCAGGCCAGTCTCTTCGAAGTGACTCAGAGGGAGGTTTTTTGCAACACCAGAGGCCAGGTACAAATGTGGCCAGACAGGGCCCACTACTGGAGGACGAGGAGGACGAGGATGAGGAGGAGGTGGAGGAGGATGAAGCATGTTCACAGCGGGGTGGCACCCAAAGCAGCTCGGGCCCATCACTGGTGCGTGGCTGGGGGGAAACTCAGGACGATGACGATACGCCTCCCACAGAGGACAGCTTCTCCTTACCTCTGGGCAGCCTGGCACACATGAGCGACTACATGCTGCAGTGCCTGCGCAACGACAGCAGAGTTGCCCACATTTTAACGTGTGCGGACTACTGGGTTGCCACCCTGCTGGATCCCCGGTACAAATACAATGTGCCCACCTTACTTCCTACACTGGAGCGTGATAGGAAGATGCGCGAGTACAAGCGCACGTTGGTAGATGCGCTACTGAGAGCATTCCCAAATGTCACAGGGGAACCAGTGGAAGCCCAAGGCGAAGGCAGAGGAGGAGCAAGAGGTCGCCAACGCAGCTGTGTCACGCCCAGCTCCTCTGAGGGCAGGGTTAGCATGGCAGAGATGTGGAAAAGTTTTGTCAACACGCCACAGCTAACTGCACCACCACCTGATACGGAACGTGTTAGCAGGAGGCAACATTTCACTAACATGGTGGAACAGTACCTGTGCACACCCCTCCACGTACTGACTGATGGTTCGGCCCCATTCAACTTCTGGGTCTCCAAATTGTCCACGTGGCCAGAGCTAGCCTTTTATACCTTGGAGGGGCTGGCCTGCCCGGCGGCCAGCGTTTTGTCTGAACGTGTATTCAGCACGGCAGGGGGCGTCATTACAGACAAAAGCAGCCGCCTGTCTACAGCCAATGTGGATAAGCTAACGTTTATAAAAATGAACCAGGCATGGATCCCACAGGACCTGTCCATCCCTTGTGCAGATTAGATATTAACTACCTCCACTTAACAATATATTATTCTACTCCAGGGCACTTCCTCATTCAATACTATTTTTAATTTCATTTTACCATTATATTGCGGGGCAACCTAAAGTTGAATGAACCTCTCCTCTGTCTGGGTGCCGGGGCCTAAATGTGTGACAGTGGCCTGTTCCAGTGGTGGGTGACGTGAAGCCTGATTCTCTGCTATGACATGAATACAGATTCTGTGCTGACATAAGGCCAGATTCTCGGTTACGGGTCCTCTCTCCTCTGCCTGGGTGCCTGGGCCTAAATGTGTGACAGTGGCCTGTTCCAGTGGTGGGTGACGTGAAGCCTGATTCTCTGCTATGACATGAAGACAGATTCTGTGCTGACATAAGGCCAGATTCTCTGTTACGGGTCCTCTCTCCTCTGCCTGGGTGCCTGGGCCTAAATGTGTGACAGTGGCCTGTTCCAGTGGTGGGTGACGTGAAGCCTGATTCTCTGCTATGACATGAAGACTGATTCTGCGCTGACATAAGGCCAGATTCTCTGTTACGGGACCTCTCTCCTCTGCCTGGGTGCCTGGGCCTAAATGTGTGACAGTGGCCTGTTCCAGTGGTGGGTGACGTGAAGCCTGATTCTCTGCTATGACATGAAGACTGATTCTGCGCTGACATAAGGCCAGATTCTCTGTTACGGGACCTCTCTCCTCTGCCTGGGTGCCTGGGCCTAAATGTGTGACAGTGGCCTGTTCCAGTGGTGGGTGACGTGAAGCCTGATTCTCTGCTATGACATGAAGACTGATTCTGCGCTGACATAAGGCCAGATTCTCTGTTATGGGACCTCTCTCCTCTGCCTGAGTGCCTGGGCCTAAATGTGTGACAGTGGCCTGTTCCAGTGGTGGGTGACGTGAAGCCTGATTCTCTGCTATGACATGAAGACTGATTCTGCGCTGACATAAGGCCAGATTCTCTGTTACGGGACCTCTCTCCTCTGCCTGGGTGCCTGAGCCTAAATGTGTGACAGTGGCCTGTTCCAGTGGTGGGTGACGTGAAGCCTGATTCTCTGCTATGACATGAAGACTGATTCTGCGCTGACATAAGGCCAGATTCTCTGTTACGGGACCTCTCTCCTCTGCCTGGGTGCCTGGGCCTAAATGTGTGACAGTGGCCTGTTCCAGTGGTGGGTGACGTGAAGCCTGATTCTCTGCTATGACATGAAGACTGATTCTGCGCTGACATAAGGCCAGATTCTCTGTTACGGGACCTCTCTCCTCTGCCTGGGTGCCTGGGCCTAAATGTGTGACAGTGGCCTGTTCCAGTGGTGGGTGACGTGAAGCCTGATTCTCTGCTATGACATGAAGACTGATTCTGCGCTGACATAAGGCCAGATTCTCTGTTACGGGACCTCTCTCCTCTGCCTGGGTGCCTGAGCCTAAATGTGTGACAGTGGCCTGTTCCAGTGGTGGGTGACGTGAAGCCTGATTCTCTGCTATGACATGAAGACTGATTCTGCGCTGACATAAGGCCAGATTCTCTGTTACGGGACCTCTCTCCTCTGCCTGGGTGCCTGGGCCTAAATGTGTGACAGTGGCCTGTTCCAGTGGTGGGTGACGTGAAGCCTGATTCTCTGCTATGACATGAAGACTGATTCTGCGCTGACATAAGGCCAGATTCTCTGTTACGGGACCTCTCTCCTCTGCCTGGGTGCCTGAGCCTAAATGTGTGACAGTGGCCTGTTCCAGTGGTGGGTGACATGAAGCCAGATTCTCTGCTATGGCATGAAGAGACTGATTCTCTGCTGACATGAAGCCAGATTCTTTGCTATGGCATGAAGAGACTGATTCTCTGCTGACATGAAGCCAGATTCTCTGCTATGGGACCTCTGTCCAATTGATTTTGGTTCATTTTTATTTTTTTTATTTTTATTTTAATTCATTTCCCTATCCACATTTGTTTGCAGGGGATTTACCTACATGTTGCTGCCTTTTGCAGCCCTCTAGCTCTTTCCTGAGCTGTTTTACTGCCTTTTTAGTGCCCAAAAGTTCGGGTCCCCATTGACTTCAATGGGGTTCGGGTTCGGGACGAAGTTCGGTTCGGGTTCGGATCCCGAACCCGAACATTTCCGGGAAGTTCGGCCGAACTTCTCGAACCCGAACATCCAGGTGTTCGCTCAACTCTAGATGCAATGCCTATTCAAATTAAATTTTAGCCTAGCTAGAGATTTCGATCTCAAAGGTCCCTTGGACAGATTGGTGACAGCTGCCACTTTATTGTATAACATCAGTGCCATGCTACGGGTGAGAAAAGATACAAAAGGTCCCCAGAACAAAACATAGCAGAAGCTAAAATAAACCCCAACCTGGGATTTGAAACGCAGCCACACAGGTACCCTCCATCTACAGGACCTTTCCAACTAAACCAGCAACAACAGGTAGGACCTAAGCAAACAAAACCTCATAGCCCTAACGGGTCAGAGGAGGATAATAATGCTGATAAAAGGTCTAACTACCATTCCCAATATTACAATAGGGGTCCCCCTGGATACAGGCAATGGAATAAAAGGCCCAGACAACAGAAGGAAGGTAGGCCTTAACCCTCTACTTCACCTAGAAGTCAGTCACCCACCTCTAATAAGGGTACACCACAAAACCAAACTGTGCACAAATTAAATGATCGGTTTGATCAGTTGGCAGATCAAGTGGCTAAATTAACTAAAATAGTTAATAAGATGTCCCAGGTGTCCATCGAAAAAAAAAAAACAGCCTTTTTTAGGGGCGGCTCCAGGTCCCAGCTCAGCCCTATAAAGCAGACAGGGTGGGGTCAGAGCCCAGGCTAACGCAAGGCTACCGAGCTGGTTGTAGAAGAATCTAATGTAATTCCTAATCCTATATTGCCTTGCAGCATTCTTGACCCTAAAATTTAGGCCAAAGAGGAGGTGTCTATCTTGCAGTCTAACCATGTAAATTTGTGCACTAATGTGTCTTCTCCAATGAGTGATCCCGTCATCTCAGCGTCAATCTGTGAGCTGCCGTCTGTGAGATGTGATATAATCCAGTTTTCCCCAAAAGTGGGGGCTGCTGCCGCGTGCAGTAAGGGTGTCTGGGTTTCTCCAGAAGTCGCACCGCTGCAAAAGGATCAAGTCCTCAAAAAGAGTCAAAAACAGAAAGTCAGTCCTGTGTCCCAACACGGACAGATTACTTGCGCTGCTGCTGGTCCCGGGATAGTGTGGTAGGTTGTTCACACTGATGTAGATAAATCAAAAGGGTTTTGGAACCGTGCTGCTAGAGACTATGTCTCCCGGTCATCCGTGAATAAAAAAAGGGCAGGAACGTGACGACTGATTTGTATTTTATGCCTTTTGTCTACGAACCTTTGTGAGTAGAATAAAACCTTTGATAAAAAGAGTGTTAAGGGTGCTTCACTATTCTGCCTATTTCCTTTCAACCCTGCAGAGAAGGAGGTCTGAGGAGGACTGGACCCTGCGGGCATTGAGGAGAGGGGCTGACACCCTTTTTTCATTCACGGATGACCGGGAGACATAGTCTCTAGCAGCGCGGTTCCAAAACCCTTTTTACTCAAAAAGAGTCAGCTGAGCGAACATCCTAATTTCTTATGTGATTTGTTTCAGGTTGAAGGCCGATATTTTGTTCATTCTTATCTCCAAGATGAACTTATAGGGACAATTAAGGGTTTACTTGACATGGTATCACAAGCCACTATATTGTAATATAGTTATTTCCAACAGGTTATGCATATGACAGCAAATAGGCCGAAATTGAAATTGTTTGATGGCTCTTTGATAAGTGTAGACTGAGACACTTTGCAGGTAAGAGGTACAGCATGGTTAAAATTTAAAATAGGCAAGAAAGTAATTAGACATCCCACACTCATTGTGTACCTTCCATATGATCGGCTGATCATAGGAATCGACCTCCTGAAAAGATTCAGTTCCATAATAGACTTCATCAATGAAGCAATCTGGACTCAGGTAAAGGCACCTATTGCCTATGAGTACTCTTGCAATGCACAACCCCAACGTAGTTGTCATGTGATTGAAGGAAGGCTTAACTCTGTTGAAGTTTGTTTTAGGAACTACCGGATGCCGGATGTCACGATCCTGAAAAATGGTAAACCTGGGGAAGATTTCAATGGTACCGCTCAAACCATAACCATCCAGGACAGAATTGAAAAGGTAACCTTGGAAGGGGATGTATTAACTCTTAAAGGGGGAAATTACGAAGTTTCTGACCTGACCAAGCATACTCAATCCATGGTACGGATTGAAAAGGTCAGTGCTAACTTATTGATTCCCATACAGGTGAACAATATAGCCCGGGTGAAATATGCCAAGTTGGATCTAAAATCCAAAGCCAGTTATATAAGCCTAGGTCTCTTAAAACAGGTCACCAGCCCTAAAGTGATTAAAGGTTCCTCTCCACAGGACCAATGGATTCATGATTTGGATGGAGATTCTCAGAGTCATAATGGGATTGCAAGATGTCTATTGTCTATTTCCATAGGTGATAAGACTACTGAACATTTATTCATTGTGTTAAATAAATCTGGTACCTTTGTTCATTCAGGTAATGACCTTCTACACCAATTTGCCGTGCAGATTGATCTGGTCAACAATACTCTATGGTCCAGATTACCTGGAGACCCAGAGGGGTTCCAGGATGAAGAGCAAGCCTTAAGATGTGGACAAGAGATGCCCTATGCCGTAAGTATCATGGTTGCTGATGAGGTTAAAATCCCTGAAGGGTGTAAGCCATTTCTTCTTCCCATTCAAGTAAAGAAGGGGCAAAATTTGAAGAATGCAGATGCTTTGATCTGTTTGTCTAACCTGATGCAGCAACTCAGCCTGAAAGTAAAGTTCACTTCTATGATAAACATCCATCAAAATCCATTGCATATGGTAATTCATAATATGGCTCCCCATAGCATATCCTTACAAAAAGGTACCATAATTGGCCTAGGTATGGATTCAGAGTATTACACTTTTGGATTCCAGAATTATGTCATTGGACTCATTCCTGATGAATACTTGACAGAAGAGCAAGTAGTGGAACAACATTTTTCCTGAACACCTGAGGGTTTATTCAATATCCACTCTGTTTATCCTTTCAGTCCTGAAGAAGGTACATGCCACATTGAAGAATCATCTTTGGTTTTCAACCATGAGATCGATGAGAAGGAGTATGAGTCATGCCAACAGGGAAAAGAGAAGGTACGTGATACTCAAAACGATTTAACTAGTGAGCTTGAAGATGCTTACGAGTTAAGTCAACCTGAAATCTTTGCAGAATTTCAGGAACGGGTGGAAGAGCAAATCTCTATAGCTGACGCATGTTCCGATGAGTCGGAGCATCAACAGCTAAAGGGGCTCTTCGCAGAATTCCAGGACATGTTTGCTAAGGACTCTTATGACTGTGGGGAAACTGCCCTACACGTTGCAAGAATCCAGACAGATCCCAATACACCCCCTGTATATGTCAAACAGTACCGACTTCCGCTGGCAGCTTACGAGTCGCTATCGGAAATCGTCAATAACCTGGAGAAGCAGGGAATCATCTGTCCGGTGCACAGCTTGTTCAACCATCCCATACTTCTCAAACCAAATTTAAATAAACGGGTATATATGTCCGGATGGCCCGTGCTGTATATTGACCAGTGTTTGGCGCAAATACAGGGGTCCATAATTTTCACTGCTCTTGACTGTGCGCAAGGATATTGGACGATTAAGGTGGACGAGAAGGATCAATACAAATTGGCCTTCACATTTGGGAAGCAGCAATATGCCTGTAACCGATTGCCTTTTGGGTACATGAATGCAGGCCATGAGTTTGCTTTGTTCTTGCATAAGGTGATGCCTGATGCCACTGAACGAGATACCTTATCCTATTATCCTATGTTGATGATGTTCTGATCAAAAGCACGACTTTTGAGTAACATATTTCAGAACTGAGGCATGTACTAACTAACTGAGGAAAGCTGGTGTGAAGCTTTCTTTGCAGAAGGCTCAATGGTGTCGTACGAAAGTAAATTTCCTACGTAGGTCACGAAATCACTTCTGATGGAATCAACCCGCAGAAAAAGAAGGTAGAAGCAGTGATCAATATGAAGTCACCCACAAATCTCAAGGAGTTGAGATCCTTCCTGGGTATGATGAACTATTCAAGTAAGTTCATAGACAACTATGCCGAGATCACAAAACCTCTTTTTGCAGTTACTGAAGAAAGGAGTGAAATGGGAATGGAGTGAATGCCACGAGCAAGCTGTGAATGAGCTCAAAGCCAGACTCACCCAAGCCCCATGCCTTGCTTACCCCGAAGGTGGGAAACCTCTCTTCATTGAAACAGGCTTCACCGACAAAAAAGTGAGTGCAGTCCTCTTCCAGAAACAGGGAAACCTAAATAAGATCATCGCCTATGCCAGCAAGTCCTTATCACCGGTTGAGGTAAAATTCAATGACTGTGAAAAAGTATTACTGTCAACGGTGTGGGCTTTGTAATATATCAGGAGTTTTTTCCAAGGCGAAAAGATCATTGTGGAAATTGAACACCAACCACTGCAATATTTGTGGAGTGATAGAATCAAGGATGGAAATCTGTCAAACAGCAGGCTAACTGCCTGGACGATGTCCTTAATGGGATGGCCATTGGAAATCAGATACAAACAAAATAATAAGAATTCAGTTGCTCAAGCATTAGCTGAACTTCACGATTGTACCAATGCAGGACATAAAGATGAATCAACAGGAAATTATTTCCTGGAGGAACAATCTTTATCTCCATACAAGTCTTACGAAGAAGAGTATTGCAAATCCTTACCATGTGTATATCTAGACTGATGTTCTTTCCATACCAATATAAGAACTGAATGTACATTGGTTGCAGGTATCAGAGTCGTGTGGAATAATATATTCCCAGATGTGTCCGTGGGGTACAAAATTGGTCCCAAAAGTAGCCAAGTCGCAGAGCTTACCGCTGTGTATAAAGCCGTACAAATTACTATCGAATCTGGTATTAAAGAGTTTGTTATAATCACAGATTCTAATTATGTTCGCAACAGCTTTGTGGAGTACTTCCCTGGATGGAAAAGGTCTAACATGTTAAGAAGCCACGACAAGCCTGTCAAGCATATTAAAATGTTTTGTAGGATTGACGAGATGGTTATTGCCCACGGTCTCACCATTTACTGGAAAAAGGTAAGAGGCCACTCAAAATATCTAGGTGTGGATAAGGAAGGCAATGATTTGGCAGATTCCTTTGCCAAACAAGGAGCCATTAATGGAGAAGTCCTGAACGTTGATGACCTTATGGGAACTGTTCAATTGGAGGCAACGACAAGAAGACACCCCCTAAAGGAGGCCGAAGCCAATGTGGTGCAATGGAGCCAAGATTCCCCTAAGGATCTCATTGTTAGTCAAAAGGGGGATCCAGTCATTGGTATCTTTTACAAACACATTGAAGATCCACAGAATTGTCCCATAACTGTGGAAGACTATATAGGCAAAGAAGAGTTACGGATTTGATGAAAGGTAAGTCCCAATTCTCGTTACCGGATGGATCGTTGGTAAGAACCTTGAAGAATGGTATCTCACAATTGGTGGTACCCACAGCATTACGAGGTTTGATGTTACAGCATGCCCATGACGCCCCAACGGCAGGTCATCGAGATGAGAAGTTAACGTATGAATTATTACGGGATTATGCTTATTGGCCTCATATGTTGCAAGACAATCACACATATTGTCAAGGATGTTTACTCTGTCCTCCATTCCAGCCACAAGCACCCACTCATCGGGCACCGCTGATGAAAATAGGGATGTCAATATCCAGATGGACTTTATTGGACCAGTAACAACTTCATCAAAAGGCAACAGATATATGTAAACCCTGACTTGTCTATTCACAAAATGGTTAGAATGTTTGCCTTGCAGAACATGCAGTTCAAGTCTGTGCGCGTCTCTACTAATTAAGCACATATTTTCCAGGTTTTGTCTTCCCCAATGCATCGAGTCCGATCGCGGAAGTCATTTCACTAGTGAGGTGATGATGAAAATGTGGGAGATACTGGGGGTAAAAAGAAATAGAACGGGCAACCAGTGTTATTGAAAAGCCCCTCTCAGTCCACGACTATAACCTTCACATGGGAGGGGTGGACTTCAATGACCAGATGTTGGCTCCTTATTTAGTTTCCCGACGCACCAGACGCTGGTATAAGAAGGGGTCTGTATATTTGATTCAATTGGCTGCATATAATAGTTTTGTTCTCTACAGTAAGGCTGGGAGAACAGGATCCTTCCTCAAATTTCAGGAAGAGATCATCGAGAACCTCCTTTATCCAGGAGGTTCCGTGGCCCCATCCACCAGTGTAGTGAGCCATCTACATGAGTGACATTTCCCCAATGTCGTTGCTGGTACCTGAACCCAACCGTCACCCCGAAAAAGATGTTGTGTCTGTAGCAGGAGTGGAATAAGGCGTGACACTCGCTATTTCTGTCCTGACTGCCCTGACCACCCTGCCCTATGCTTAGGGGAGTGTTTCCGGAAGTACCACACACAGGTACACTTAGCATAGGGATTGCGTTTCACAGGACAGGCACACAGGGCTATTAGGGCCCTTTTACTCACAGCTGCTGCAAACCTCTCCTTTCACAAGGGACAAAGTGCATAATGTACTTCGCCACATCTTTGGGCGATTTGCGCTTTGCACATTGTCCCATGGGGAAGGAGAGGTTTGTCCTATAAAGGTAAAAAAAAAAAAAAAAGTCACCGGTAAGCAAAAAAGTTAACGTTCTGTTCAAAAAGTTTAATAAAGTTTATATGTTCCGTTCAAATTTTATTATAAAGTTAATAAATTTATTGCGTTGCGGCCTGGTTTTTTGTTTTTTTTTTTGTTTTTTTACCTTCCAGGTGGACCAACCGATTGACTAGCTGCAGCACTGATGTGCATTCTGACAGAAGCATTGCGCTGCTGTCAGATTACACAAAAGTCGGTGTATGCGGCGCTGCAAGACGAGATTTCTCCTCTGCAGTAAAAGATACGTTTGCCGAGGCATATGAGCTGAGGGGGCGGCGGTGTTCATATGCTTTGGCAAACACTTTGTATATAAAAAAAATAAAAAATCCCGGCAATGATTTATTCATCCACATTGATTGATGTGAATGGAGAAATCGGGTTTGCCAGGGCATACGGGCTAAGTGGGTTTGGATGTTGGGCGGAGCTCCTATGTCCTGGCAGACTCCTTTCCCCTCCTTTTTTTTTTTTTGGCACAGATTTTTTCATCCACATTGATCGATTTGAATGAAGAAATCTGTGCCGTTCATTTTTTCTTTCAGCCCAGAGGCTAAACGAAAAAAATATATCTCATTACCCGTGTGCTCAATATAAGGAGAATAGCAGAAACTCCTAATGCTGGCCATATATGTAATGATTGCGGAGACCCTCAAATGCCAGGGCAGTACAAACACCCCACAAATGACCTCATTTTGGAAAGAAGACACCCCAAGGTATTCGCTGAGGGGCATATTGAGTCCATGAAAGATTGAAATTTTTGTCCCAAGTTAGCGGAAAGGGAGATTTGTGAGAAAAAATAAATAAATAATCAATTTCCGCTAACTTGTGCCAAGAAAAAAATTATTTCTACGAACTCGCCATGCCGCTCATTGAATACCTTGCGGTGTCTTCTTTCCAAAATGGGGTCACATGTGGGGTATTTATACTGCCCTGTCATTTTAGGGGCCCTAAAGCGTGAGAAGAAGTTTGGAATCCAAATGTCTAAAAATGCCCTCCTAAAAGGAATTTGGGCCCCTTTGCGCATCTAGGCTGCAAAAAAGTGTCACACATGTGGTATCGCCGTACTCAGAAGAAGTTGGGGAATGTGTTTTGGGGTGTCTTTTTACATATACCCATGCTGGGTGAGATAAATATCTTGGCAAAAGACAACTTTTCCCATTTTTTTATACAAAGTTGGCATTTGACCGAGATATTTATCTCGCGCAGCATGGGTATATGTAAAATGACACCCCAAAACACATTCCCCAACTTCTCCTGAGTACGGCAATACCAGATGTGTGACACTTTTTTGCAGCCTAGGTGGGCAAAAGGGCCCACATTCCAAAGAGCACCTTTAGGATTTCACAGGGCATTTTTTACACATTTTGATTTCAAACTACTTCCCACACATTAGGGCCCCTAAAATGCCAGGGCAGTATAACTACCCCACAAGTGACCCCATTTTGGAAAGAAGACACCCCAAGGTGTGATGGGCATAGTGAGTTCATGGAAGTTTTTATTTTTTGTCACAAGTTAGTGGAATATGAGACTTTGTAAGAAAAAAAAAAAAAATCATCATTTTCCGCTAACTTGTGACAAAAAATAAAAAGCTCTATGAACTCACTATCCCCATCAGCGAATACCTTAGGGTGTGTACTTTCCAAAATGGGGTCATTTGTGGGGTGTTTGTACTGTCTGGCCATTGTAGAACCTCAGGAAACATGACAGGTGCTCAGAAAGTCAGAGCTGCTTCAAAAAGCGGAAATTCAAATTTTTGTACCATAGTTTGTAAACGCTATAACTTATACCCAAACCATTTTTTTTTTACCCAAACATTTTTTTTTTATCAAAGACATGTAGAACAATAAATTTAGAGAAAAATGTATATATAGATGTCGTTTTTTTTGAAAATTTTTACAACTGAAAGTGAAAAATGTCATTTGTTTGCATAAATTTCGTTAAATTTCGATTAATAACAAAAAGTAAAAATGTCAGCAGCAATGAAATACCACCAAATGAAAGCTCTATTAGTGAGAAGAAAAGGAGGTAAAATTCATTTGGGTGGTAAGTTGCATGACCGATCAATAAACGGTGAAAGTAGTGTAGTGCAGAATTGTAAAAAGTGGTCTGGTCATTAAGGGTGTTTAAGCTAGGGGAGCTGAGGTGGTTAAATTATTGTATAATAAGTCATTTATATTTTTGCAAGGAAGTTTGTACCTTATTTTACTGATTGCACAATATAATTAAATTAACAACAAATTATGTTTGAGGTGTTTTATATGTCCACCTCTAGGATCAATTCCCTTTGAAATTATTTGTTTGATCCTTTCTTTTATATAAAGCATTCGCTTTATATCCCCGACAACGCGGCCTAGAGTTGAGGCGACCCCAAACCTGGCCACTGCAAACCCAATTTGAGAATAAAGGTGTAATACAATTGTTTATCTATTGACCCCTTAACGCAAAATGTCGTGCATGTACAGCAGGGGATTCATTGCCAGAATGCATGCCACCGTACATGCACGGTGGGCTGATCGGGCGGATGCAGGAGTTGCGCCCGCCTAATCACTGCAGGGATCCAGCAGTCCCTGGTAGCTGGGCCCCTGCTGTATCCGCCAACATCGCTGTTTACAGCGATGCCGGCGTATTAACCCCTTCTATGCAACGGTCAGCGCATAGAAGTGGTTTGCAGCAGGTGAGGGAGCGCATCAGGTCCCCACCACAGCAGCGATGTGTGACAAGGAAGCCCGATGCCATGCAGAGGCTGCCTAATGCCTTGTACGGCATTGGGACCTGCCTTCTACAGGTGCCCAGTATTACTCTATGTAATACACTAACAGGCAATGCATTACAATACAGATTCACATTCAAAAGAAAACGAGAGGCAGCTCTCACCTTCTCCTCCACTAGCTGAGCTCGGATGACGCACCTGGATGCGGTAATTGTGTAGCAAGAAAATGGAAAAAAAATCCAGCTTCAGAATAGGGAAAATCGTAGCTTTATTAGCGTTTTTTTTTTAAATCTTCTAAACACAGGATAAGTTCAGTTACGCGTTATGCATAACTGAACTGGTCAGATGTATTGTAATGCATTGCAGAGGGGATCAGACCCCCAAAAGTTGAGGTCCCAGACTGGGACAGAAATAAAGTTTTAAAAAAAATATTTAAAAAAAGGGTTTTTACAATAAAAAAAGAAAGTTTCAAGATAAAAAAAGAAAAAAAAAACTTTCCTGTGATTTTATAATAAAAAATAAATAAAAGAAAAAACACACATTAGGTATCGCCGCGTCTGTAACAAACAGCTCTATAAATATATTACATGATCCACCCCGTCCGATAGACACCATGAAAACTGTAAAACTGTGCCAAAGAAAGCCATTTTTGTCACCTTACATCACTAAAAGTGCAACACCAAGCAATCAAAAAGGTGTATGCCCCCAAAAATAGTACCAATCTAACAGTCACCTCATCCCGCAATAAATGAGCCCCTACGTAGGACAATCACCCTAAAAATATAAAAAGAATATGGCTCTCAGACTATGGAGACACTAAAACATGATTTTTTTTTTTTGTTTCAAAAATGCTTTTAGTGTGTTACCACATGACCTAACTCTTCAGGTGAACACCGTAAAAAAAAGTGTCAAAAAAGCCATTTTTGTCACCTTACATCACAAAGTGTAATAGCAAGCGATCAAAAAGTCATATGCACCCTAAAATTGTACCAATCAAACAGTCATCTCATCCCACAAAAATGATACCCTACCTAAGAGAATCACCCAAAAAATAAAAAAAACTATGATGGGTTTCAGACTATAGAGACACTAAAACATCTTTTTTTGTTTGTTTCAAAAATTATATTAGTGTATAAAACTTAAATAAATAAAGTATACATACTAGGTTTCGCCACATCCGTAGCAGCCTTCTCCATAAAAATATCACATGATTTAAGCCCTCATGTGTACACCGTAAAAAAAATACGATAAAAACTGTGTCAAAAAGCCATTTTGTTACCTTACATCACAAAAAGTGCAATACCAAGCGATCAAAAAGTCATAAGCACCCCAAAATCATACCAATCAAACCAACGTCTCATCCCACAAAAAACAAGCTCCTACCTAAGACAATTGCCCAAAAAAAAAAAAAACTATGGCTTTCAGAATATGGAGACACTAAAACATGATTTTTTTGTTTCAAAAATGCTGTCATTGTGTAAAACAAAACAAAAAAAAAGTATACATATTAGGTATTGCCACGTCCATAACGACCTGCTGTATAAAAATATCACATGACCTAACCCCTCAGATGAACACCATAAAAAAATCTAATAAAAATTGTATCAAATAGCCATTTTGTCACTTTACATCACAAAAATGTAATAACAAGCGATCAAACAGTCATATGCACCCCAAATAGTACCAATCAAGCCGTCATCTCATACTGAAAAAAAACGAGCCCCTACATAAGACAGTCGTCCAAAAAATAAAAAAAAATATTGCTTTCAGAATATGGAGTCAATAAAAAAATATTTTTATAAAATGCTTTATTATGTAAAATTGAAACAAACCTGTCATATTTGGTATTGTCGCGTACGTAACAACCTGCTCTATAAAAATAGCTCATGATCTAACCTGTCAGATGAATGTTGTAAATAACAAAAAATAAAAACTGTGCCAAAACAGCTATTTTTTGATACCTTGCGTCACAAAAAGTGTTATATAGAGCAACCAAAAATCATATGTACCCTAAAATAGAACCAACGAAACTTCCACATTATCCTGTAGTTTCCAAAATGTGGTCACTTTTTTGAAGTTTCTACTCTAGGGGTGCATCAGGGGGTCTTCAAATATGACATGGCAAGTTAAAATTATCTCAGTGAAATCTGCCCTCCAAAAACCATATTTCGTTCCTTTCCTTCTGTGGCCTGCCGTGTGCCCGTACCACATATGGGGTGTTTCTGTAAACTATAGAATCAGGGCAATAAATATTGAGTTTAGTTTGGCTGTTAATCCTGGCTTTGTTAGCGTAAGAAAATTATTAAAATGGAAAATCTGCCCAAAAATTTGAAATTATGAAATTTCATATATATTTTTAATTAATTCTTGTGGAACACCTAAAGGGTTAACAATGTTTGTAAAATCAGTTTTTAATACCTTGAGGGGTGTAGTTTCTAAAATGGGGTCATTTTTGGTGGTTTCTATTATGTAAGCCTCACAAAGTAACTTCAGACCTGAACTGGTCCATAAAAAGTGGGTTTTGGAAATTTTCAGAAAAATTTCAAGATTTGCTTTTAAACTTCTAAGCCTTCTAACGTCCCCAAAAAATTAAATGGCATTCACAAAATGATCCAAACATGAAGTAGACATATGGGAAATGTAAAGTAATAACTATTATATGAGGTATCACTATCTGTTTTAAAAGCAGAGAAATTAACATTTGGAAAGTTCAAAATGTTTGGTAAATTTGGTATTTTTATAAATAAAAATGAAATATTTTTATTCAAATTCAGTCTGGTTCTTTAGGTTAAAAAAGACCCAGTCCTTAACCCCTTAGGGACCGGGCTCATTTTCACCTTGAGGACCAGGCCATTTTTTGCAAATCTGACCAGTGTCATTTTAAGTGCTGATAACTTTAAAACGCTTTGACTTATCCAGGCCATTCTTAGATTGTTTTTTTCGTCACATATTGTACTTCATGACACTGGTAAAATGAAGTCCAAAAAATTAATTTTTATTTATAAAAAAATACCAAATTAACCAAAAATTTGTAAAAAATTGCAAATTTCCAAGTTTCAATTTCTCTACTTCTATAATACATAGTAATACCTCCAAAAATAGTTATAACTTTACATTCCCCATATGTCTACTTCATGTTTGGATCATTTTGGGAATGATATTTTATTTTTTGGGGATGTTACAAGGCTTAGAAGTTTAAAAGCAAATCTTGAAATTTTTCAGAAATTTTTAAAAACCCCATTTTTTTGGGACCAGTTCAGGTCTGAAGTCACTTTGCGAGGCTTACATAATAGAAACCACCCACAAATGACCCCATTCTAGAAACTACACCCCTCAAGGTATTCAAAACTGATTTTACAAACGTTGTTAACCCTTTAGGTGTTCCACAATAGTTAATGGCAAATGGTGTTAAAATTTCAGAATTTAGATTTTTGGGCAAATTTTCCATTTTAATCCATTTTTTCCAGTAACAAAGCAAGGGTTAACAGCCAAACAAAATGCTATATTTATTGCCCCGATTCTGTAGTTTGCAGAAACACCCCATATGTGGCCATAAACTACTGTACGGGCACACAGTAGGGCGTAGAGTGAAAGGTGCGCCGTATGGTTTTTAGAAGGCAGATTTTGCTGGACTAGTTTTTTTGACACCATGTCCCATTTAAAGCCCCCCTGATGCACCCCTAGAGTAGAAACTCCCAAAAAGTTACCCCATTTTAGAAACTATGGGATAGGGTGGCAGTTTTGTTGGTACTAGTTTAGGGTACATATGATTTTTGGTTGCTCTATATTACACTTTTTGTGAGGCAAGATAACAAGAAATAGCTTTTTTGGCACAGTTTTTTTTTTTTTTTGTTATTTACAACATTCATTTGACAGGTTAGATCATGCAGTATTTTTATAGAGCAGGTTGTCACGGACGCGGCAATACCTGATATGTATACAATTTTTTTTATTTATGTAAGTTTTACACAATGATTTCATTTTTGAAACAAAAAAAAATCATGTTTTAGTGTCTCCATAGTCTGAGTCATAGTTTTTTCAGGCGATCATCTTAGGTAGGGTCTCATTTTTTGCGGGATGAGATGACGGTTTGATTGGCACTATTTTGGGGTGCATATGACTTTTTGATCGCTTGCTATTACACTTTTTGTGACGTAAGATGACAAAAAATTGCTTTTTTTACACCGTTTTTATTTTTATTAGGTCATGTGATATTTTTATAGAGCCGGTTGATACGGACGCGGCGATACCTAATATGTATACTTTTTTTTATTTATGTAATTTTACACAATGATTTCATTTTTGAAACAAAAAAAAAAAAATCATGTTTAAGTGTCTCCATATTCTAAGAGCCATATTTTTTTCAGTTTTTGGGCGATTATCTTAGCTAGGGGCTCATTTTTTGCGGGATGAGATGACGGTTTGATTGCCACTATTTTGGGGTGCATATGACTTGCTATTACACTTTTTGTGATGTAAGGTGACAAAAAATGGTTTATTTAGCACAGTTTTAATTTTTTACGGTGTTCATCTGAGTCATGTGAAATGTTTATAGAGCCGGTCGATACGGACACGGCGATACCTAATATGTCTACTTCCCCTTCCCCCTTCCCTATTTTTTACCAATTTTTTTTTACTTTATTTGGTGAAAATGATGTTTTTGTTTATTTTTACTTGAAACTTTTAATTTTTGGGGGGGAAACTTTATTTTTTTCACTTTTTTTTCCACTTTATTTTTTGTCCCACTTTGGGACTTGAACTTTTGGGGGTCTAATCCTTCACAATGCATTCCAATACTTCTGTATTGGAATACATTGGCTGTATGAGTAATACTGTGTGTATTACTCATACAGCTTCTGGCCTGTGAGATCCAGGCGACTGGATCTCACAGGCACGTCACAGGAAGGCAGCGGCGATGCCTTCCATGCCATCGGGTCCCCCCTACAGCCCCATGGGGACCCGATGGCACCGCCTCCCGCAACATAAAAAGCCGCAAACCGCAGGTCTGAATTGACCTGCGGTTTGCGGCGATCGCCGAAACGGGGGGGGGGGTCACAGGACCCCCCCCCGCGCATTTAGCCAAGGTGCCTGCTCAACGATTTCAGCAGGCACCTTGTTTCCATCACCGGCCACTGAGCGGCGGTGATCGGAAATACACATGACGTACCGGTACGTCATGTGTCCTTAAGTACCGGGACAACATGCCGTACCGGTACGTCATGTGCTCTAAAGAGGTTAAGGGGTTAAACCAGGTGGGCATCCAAATAATGGTTAGATTACACAGTTTATTCAACCCCAATTTGAGAATAAAGGCATTATAGAATTGCTTATCTATAGAACAAGATGGTCACTGTTCAGTTAGGTAGCTCCTAAGGATCCATTCAGCTTACAGAGCATGCATTGTTAGTCTCAATATACTCTCTATGCCCTCTCTAAAGTGTCTGAAAACTCTCCCTACAGTCTCCCTACATTGTCCCTGCACTGTCCATATCCCAGATTATACTATTAAAAGCTCTGTAAATCATATTCCCTAGCACTTGTCACATCTGTCCCTATGCTCAGTTCACTGGAAAATGGCAGAGACAAGGCAGGATGAGGATGTTTATCGGGCTGTGTCAATACAGGGGCTAACTATCTGCTGATTGGCTGGCTTTATGGGTGATCCCTCATTTCCTGGCTTCTTACTTTCACATTGTAACATGTGCAACAGCCTTTTTACAAAAAAATCTGATTTGTTCATGGCCAAACAGGGACAATAATGGCCCTATATCAGAGTGGGAAGGGGGGCAGTAGCAGGGACAGTAACAGTGACAATAGTGGCCATATGACAGTGGGGATGGGGGCGGCAGCAGTGGCAGTAAAAGTGACAATAATGGCCCCATGACAGAATGGTAGCAGCAGCAGTGGCATACAGCAGAAGATTGTGGCAGATCAAAGTAGTAGCAGAACCCAACAACAGCAGTGTTATAGCAAGGGCCAGTGGTATGCATATCCTTGTAAAAATGTAGCATGTGCAGTCGTGGCCAAAAATTTTGAGAATTACATAAATATTGGAAATTGGAAAAGTTGCTGCTTAAGTTTTTATAATAGCAATTTGCATATGCTCCAGAATGTTATGAAGAGTGATCAGATGAATTGCATAGTCCTTCTTTTCCATGAAAATTAACTTAATCCCAAAAAAAAATTTCCACTGCATTTCATTGCTGTCATTAAAGGACCTGCTGAGATCATTTCAGTAATCGTCTTGTTAACTCTGGCTGGAGATCATTATGTCAGGCTGATTGGGTTAAAATGGCAGACATGACATGTTAAAAGGAGGGTGATGCTTGAAATCATTGTTCTTCCAATGTTAACCATGGTGACCTGCAAAGAAACGGGTGCAGCCATCATTGCGTTGCATAAAAATGGCTTCACAGGCAAGGATATTGTGGCTACTAAGATTGCACCTCAATCAACAATTTATAGGATCATCAAGAACTTCAAGGAAAGAGGTTCAATTCTTGTTAAGAAGGCTTCAGGGCGTCCAAGAAAGTCCAGCAAGCGCCAGGATCGTCTCCTAAAGAGGATTCAGCTGCGGGATCGGAGTGCCACCAGTGCAGAGCTTGCTCAGGAATGGCAGCAGGCAGGTGTGAGCGCATCTGCACGCACAGTGAGGCGAAGATTTTTGGAAGATGGTCTGGTGTCAAGAAGGGCAGCAAAGAAACCACTTCTCTCCAAAAAAAACCATCAGGGACAGATTGATCTTCTGCAGAAAGTTTGGTGAATGGACTACTGAGGACTGGGGCAAAGTCATATTCTCCGATGAAGCCTCTTTCCGATTGTTTGGGGCATCTGGAAAAAAGCTTGTCCGGAGAAGAAAAGGTGAGCGCTACCATCAGTCCTGTGTCATGCCAACAGTAAAGCATCCTGAGACCATTCATGTGTGGGGTTGCTTCTCATCCAAGGGAGTGGGCTCACTCACAATTTTGCCCAAAAACACAGCCATGAATAAAGAATGATTCCAAAACACCCTCCAACAGCAACTTCTTCCAACAATCCAACAACAGTTTGGTGAAGAACAATGCATTTTCCAGCACGATGGAGCACCGTGCCATAAGGCAAAAGTGATAACTAAGTGGCTCGGGGATCAAACCGTTGACTTTTTGGGTCCATGGCCTGGAAACTCCCCAGATCTTAATCCCATTGAGAACTTGTGGTCAATCCTCAAGAGGAGGGTGGACAAACAAAAACCCACTAATTCTGACAAACTCCAAGAAGTGATTATGAAAGAATGGGTTGCTATCAGTCAGGAATTGGCCCAGAAGTTGATTGAGAGCATGCCCAGTCGAATTGCAGAGGTCCTGAAAAAGACGGGCCAACACTGCAAATACTGACTCTTTGCATAAATGTCATGTAATTGTCGATAAAAGCCTTTGAAACGTATGAAGTGCGTGTAATTATGTTTCACTACATCACAGAAACAACTGAAACAAAGATCTAAAAGCAGTTTAGCAGCAAACTTTGTGAAAACTAATATTTGTGTCATTCTCAAACTTTTGGCCACGACTGTACATATCAGTAGGCCAAAAAGCCCCATTGTAAGAATGGCAGTAGAGGACGCAGGCATGTGGCATCAGACAGGTGGCAGCATCAAAATGGTGGCAGCAGGACGTGGCCAGAAGTAACTGCCCATTTTTCAGAATATTCCGGTGTGGCAGCACACAACAGTACGATCATTAGTGGCATTATGAACTATTCTGTTGCATCAGGCACTTGTGTTTGGAAATCCTGGTTGATCCACGCCTGTTTCATTTTATGAAGGTTAGTCTCTCAACATTTAGGGTGGAAATGTGAGTTCTCTTAGGGATAACTACTGTATGCCCCCGCCACAATGAACACCCGCTGGTAGCGAGGGTCTAACAGTGTGGCTAGCCAGTTGTCATCCCTCTACTGAATCCTGACAATGTGGCTGTCACTATGCAAACAAGAAACCATATATCTGGCCATTTGCTCAAGGGACTTGTAGGGCCTCCCTGCCTCCATCTCCACTGCGTAATGCCACAGTCTGTCAGGGTCATCTGTGTCATCTTTATTGTTGCCCTCCAGCTCCTCATCATGCTCCTCCTGCTCCTCTCCTGCCGCTTGGGAAGATAAACCACCTAATTGTATATAAAATTCCTGGGCGTTTATGTAGTCCTCCTCCTCTGCCAGTTCATCCTCCTCAGGGCTCAGATGGCCATTAGATGAAGATGCCACGTCTTATGTCCCCTCGCCAATCAGATTTCTCAGCATCACCTCCAGTATATGAAGGAGTGGAATGACATCATTCATCCCGTAGTTCTGCTGACTGACAAATAAAGTGAACCCACTGTGCCACGTGTCCTACCTCCTCTAAGGGCATTGTCTAAGTAAACCCCTTGTTCTTCACAGTACCCCTGATGGTGGGTATAGACTTTCCAGAGGGGGAACACCAGGTCGCTACTTCTTGAGGAGGATTGGCACACGAGGCAACTGGTCCAGGCGGACTAGGAGGTACCTGAGCAAGATACCAGGAGGTAAAGATTTAGTTAGCAGGCCAAGTCGTAACCATAAGCAACAGTGCAGGACCGAAGTATGAGGCAAATTCAAATAAGCAATAGGTCAGGGCAGGCGGCACAGGTACAGGTCAGGCAATCCGGGTCGGAAACAGGAGAGTCAAGGCAAGCAGGCAGGGATCAAACAGGTAGCGGAGTCCAGAAACACAAGCGCAGGCCAGGCCATCATCTGGCCAAGTTGCTGGTGTGCCTAGGCCAGAACCACATTTATCCAGTGTTCTGTGAATTACATACCGTATATTATCCTTGATCACAGGTACAACTCCATACGTCAGCGCTGGCGTGAATTCTACCAGACACCAAGAGGTCTAAGGAGTGGACCACCTTCTGCTCAACATGTGTGCGGGCTGGTACAGCTTTTCTGGAAAAGTCGGCTTGGGACCGTCCACTACAACTACATTGAAAGGGAGGGACTGTAGTACCAACAACTTGGCCAAGTGCAGATTCAGCTTCTGTTTCTCACAGAAAGTCTCCCACTGCCAAACACAGATGGTGTACCTCTTCTGTGTTTGGCTCCAGATCTCCCACTGCTTCCATCCTGTTGCCTCATGGGCACGCTTCCTCCATGCTGGCTCATGGGCATGCTACCACCCTTGCCCCCTGATGAAGATGATGCCCCCTGTTCACCCTGCTCCCATGTGTGATCAGCTACATCATCATCTACAAATGTTTGGTTGTCATTTGTGTCACCCTCACCTGTCTCTTGTGCATGTCCGTGACCTCTCGCAACAGGTGCTCCCACCTGACTTTCATCATCGGTGGTTGCATGCTTAAATGAGTCCGCATCGGACCTCTTCTCCAAGTCTGGGCTGACCGGTAACTGGCGACTGTCCTCACAAAGCTCTTTGTCGCTGAAAAGTAGAGCAAAGCCAGTAGCTATAATTACTTTGCTAGCAGAAAGAGCATCAAAGGCAAGAGGCAGGTTCAGGACAGATGAGGGCATAGAGGCAGTTCCTGGGCCATGCAAACTAAGCATGGTGTCACAAGAATCCATCGACTCCTGGTTGTGTCTGTTGTCACTTGTGATGATGGTAAAGAGCTAATCAACCATTCCAGTTCAGCTGGATTGTTGGTCAAAACATGCCTGCTGGATGACTTCTGATGCTACTATTGCCGGCTATAGCAACAATTGAGCCACTGCCGGTTCCTTTGGAGGGCCCATGAAACTGTCTGTTGGCCATAGTGTACAGTAACTATCACTAAAATAATGGATTAACTCTGAATGTCGGTGCACTAGAATGTGATGCACACCACGATATATTACACCTGCTTTAATACTGAGGCATAGTAATTGTATCATTAAAATAACATTAACTATGAATGTCGGTGCACTACACCATGATGCACACAGTGAGGATTGGAAGATATTGCTTATTAATATCAATAATTATTTTCAATAGCATTATCTGAAGTTACTGGCATAAAAGAGGGCAAAATATTACCAATTATCTGATGATAACAGTCAATATTCCCCTTTTTCCCCTAGCTTGTAGGATTGTTCTCAGATTATACATCAACTGCGATATGTTGCCTTTGTATCACCAGGACTAACACACAACTCTTGCAGATGTAACATAAATGACATCTTTACTTAAATACAATGTACACAATCAGTTACAAATCATTTCAATATCATGGTCATAAGTATACATACACCATGTAACTGGCGCATAGTCTAACAATATAGACAACAGACACTAAAACTAGAGATGGATGAATTTTTCTAAAATTCGATTTGGATGGTTTGCCGAGTTTCCCAAAAATATTTGATTAAATCCGAATTTATTTGTGATGAATCATATTAAAAATAGCTCTTTCCTGGCTGCAGAGAGCCTGTATATTGGTGTAGAACACTGTGCATTGCAGAAACATGCATAGGGAGTCCGCTGAGTCAGTATGACATGCAGATGACAGGTGTCACTCTTAGAATCAGTTCACACTTCACTTATTTGGTCAGTTACGGGGGCAAAACTGGCCAAATAACTGTGATAATGTGAACTCAGCCTTACAGGTCAATGTTAGTGCCAGGTATAAGGAACCATGCAGTAGCCCAAGATTCTACTGTAAAGTGAAAGAGCGCACTCCTTTTACACCATCATCAGCTGATTCCACATAGATTAATACAGAACCTGTTCTGTTAGACGCTGATACAAGTAGTGTCCCCCTGACAGAGTGGAGAGGGTGTCAGCAGTAAGTTTGCGTTGACGTATCTGTTTGTTTTTCCCTTCTTCTCATCCGTCATAAGAACAACCCCCACAAAACGGATCATGTGTTTTGAGCATCCGCCTTCACAAGGTCAGCATTTGGTCAGTAGTCCATCAGAATAGCTAAGGCAAAAAAGAAAAACAGGAGTGGATCCAAAACAGAGATGACACATGATTGGGAAGTTTGCATGTCTTCTGTGTTTTGTACCCACTCCTGATTTTCGCTTACAAATCATGAGCAAATCCTGATGCCAAATAGGGACCATATGATACAGTCCTTACAGCTGCTCCAAAGACAGGATCCTTTGTGTTTCTCATTCCTCCATCCTTTTGACAGATCAAAAGAAGGGTGAAATAAATGGTGATGTCAACAAGGTCAAATATGGACAATAGAGGCCCTGTCAAAGAGTGATGAGGTGGCAACAGCATGGTCAACACAGTGGCTCAGTGACAGAGTTGTAAGGTGGCAACAGCATGAGGAGTCAACAGAGTGGCCCAGTGAAAGAGTGCTGAGGTGGCAACAGCATGAGGAGTCAACACAGTGGCCCAGTGACAGAGTGGGGAGGTGCAGGGCAAAAGCAGTGGCAGTAACAGCACAAGATGGAGGGAGGCAGTAGGAGCACATGGAAGCAGGTGTGTGGCATCAGGCGGGTGGCAGCATCCGAATAGTGGCTGAAGCAGGAGGCCAGAAGAAATGGGTCTCTTTTCAAAAAGTTTGGGTGTGGCACCTGGAATGATCTAGTCTGGTGTATCAGGTACTGGCATGTGGAAATCCTGGCTGATCCACGCCTGATTCATCTTCACAAAGGTCAGTCTCTCCACATTTTGGGTGGAAAGGCGAGTTCTCCTTGGAGTAACTATGACCCCCACGGCACCCACTCTGATGCCACACTACTGGCCAGGCAGGAAAGCTTGTCAAGGGCAAACTCGGCCAGTTGTGGTTACAAATCAAGTTTGGCTGCCCAGTAGTCCAGGGGATCTTCAATGTGGGATGGCAGGGTGTAGTCCAAGTACGGCACCACGTGCTGGTTCAGGTTCTGCTCCATGTCTTGCTGGTGCTAGAGGGTGGTTTCTTCACTAGGCAGGTGAAGAAAAGTGCTCATCAGAGACTCTAGACTTGACTTAATAAACTATAGACTACTGCTCCTGCCCCCCTACCCCCCTCTAGCAGCTATGGCAGTGGAACATGAGCACAGACCTTCGTGAGGATGGGCGATGGAGCACATGGGCAGCGGCCAACTGACTACATAGGATGTCTCGGTAGTAGTTTAGTTTATCCTCCTTCTTAGTTGGTGGAAAAAAGGTCCCCATTTTGGACCAGTAGTGAGGGTCTAACATGGTGGAGAGACAGTAGTCATCCCTCTGCCAAACTGTGACAATTCGGCTGTCGCTACGCAAGCAAATGAACATGCATTTGGCCATTTGCACAAGGGACGCAAAGGGACTCCATCTCCACTGCATACTGCCACAATATGTCTGGGTCATGTGCCTTTTCTTCCTCATAGCCCTGTAGCTCCAACGGCTGCTCCTGCTCCTCCTCTCCTGCTCCTCCTCTACTGTCCCCACAAGGCTCATGTGCCCGTGAGATGTAAGCCCAAGTCTCCTGTCCTCTGCCCAGCCAGATTTAGCAGCATCTATTCCAGGACATGAAGCAGTGGAATTACATTTTTCATCCCAAAGTCCTGGCGGTTGACAAATAAAGTGGCATCCTCAAAGGGCCTGAGCAAGCGGCAGGTGTTAGCATGATCTGTATAACTACTTGAGAAACCTTGGCGTGGTGCCCGGGCTTAGACATGTTCTACACCGTAGAACATGTTGACTAATCTCTAAATTTTAAAAACAGTTTGAGGGTTTAGTGAGACTACAGAGTGCACCTGTGTTTGTTATTGTTTTGTTATATTGTTATATTAATTATGACATCCGCACTTGTTACCTTGTGTAGGATGTCTATTGTGGTACTTGTGGTTCGCCGCGGGCATCCTCCACCGTATGCATTTTGCTGGGGATTGCCATTAACAACGGGCCACAAGTGCAGGATTTGCTCCCCTATATATATGCACAACTGCATGTGGGTTCGAGCACCTCCTGCTAATGCAAACCTGTCTTCTTAGTTTGTATGTTAGCATGAGCTGCCACTGGCTAACGTCAAAGTTACACAGGGGAGTGCTCCTGTCCGCCTTCATCAGCAAGAAATCGTTTATGGACTTCCACTGCTCATATAGTCGATCCAACATATGGAGAGGGTGGAGTTTCATCAGGTGGAAGCGTTGCATTTGAGACGATGTTGGGGAACGCCATTTTGCCTATGCAGCTTTGTGCTTTGCAGTGTAAGAGTGGCTGAAGTGCATGCACAGTTTCCTGGCCATTTTCAGGATGTTTTATAGATGGGTGGAAAACTTCAGGAACCACTTTACAACCAGCACTGACACAATGTTCTTCCCATGGTTCTGATTTTCAGTTGGCGAGGAGACAGCCAGGATTCAATTTCTTGATAGAGGACACGGAGCAGTTCCTCCCCTGTGTGACTCCGTTCACTCAGGCAAACTACAGTAGGTTCAGAACAGTGTGACACAGCCATGCCCTGCACATGAAGTATGCTGAAGGGGCACTCTGGATTGTGCCTGCAGTGGAGGCTGAGAACAAAGTTGAGGATAAGGAGGAAGAGGAGGACATTGGCACAGGATTCACAGCTTGAGAACGTGGAGGCAGCAGTGCCATCACCTGACCAAGTTTCTAGTGTACCTGGGCAGGAACCACATTTACCCAGTGGGCCATATATTGTCCTTGACAGTAGTTACAGCTCTACACGTCGGCTCTGCCATGCACTTTAGCAGACACCAACAGGCTCAAAGACTGGGCCACCTTTTGATCAACATACATGTGCACAGCTGGTACTGCCTTTTTGGAGAAATAATGATGGCTTGGGACTCTGAAAGTGTCACAGTGGGGAGTGGGGGAAACTCCCCACCATGCAATGTCACCGGGTACTAGGCCGTAGGCAGGGAAAAGGGAGCTGGTCACCTCCTAAAGCTTCCCTAAAATTGTCCTAGACTCCTGGCTGTATGAGCCGCCTTCAAAGGTAAGGGGGCTCATACTCACGAACCAAAAGGTCTAGGAATCCCTGCATCGCCCTCAACATAGTGACAGGGCAGAGACCTCCTGTTCATCCATCACCACGGATGAAAGGCGTCTCCAGCAGCCCAGTAGCAGACAGGGAGAAAGACAATGCAGCAACTGCACGGCAGGTAAGAACACAATGTAACAACGGAACATCAAACACTTACCTGCCTCAGCAAAGATGGAATAACCACACAACAACAACCTGGACCCCCATGCGGACACCGAAGCAAGGTGGCACCAGGCAAGGCTGCTAATGCCTTTTAGGTTCAGAAGACGAACAGGGGAAATGTCTAGCAGACATGCTAGACACAACATCAACAGGCCAGACATGTAACAACGCATAAGACATAACAACCAAATCCCAAATCAAACCCACACCAAACATAGACACATAAGGATGGGTGGAGACATGGAGAAGACATAGGGATGACATTGCTAAAAGACCTTGATGTCCAACAAGGTGGCCCTTAATGACTGGGCAGATGGAATAGCCACAAAAAGGAGCATAGCTTCCAGCCCAAAGCAAGGCTAGAGCACAACTAACTTCCATGCAACAAGCCTAGGCTAAATAGCGCCAAGAGACCACACCCTGATCCACACCTAGTCAGGAAATTAACCCCACACGCGCGCAAACCGAAAACTACTCGTCGCCCCTGGCAACCAGTCTGCACTGCAATCGCGTCATGGTCAAACAATACGACCGTGACACAAAGGCCTTGAAAGGTGCATAGTCCACCACATAGAAAGGGAGGGACTGTAGTACCAGCATTTTGGCCAGGAGCACGTTCAGCTTATGTGCCATTGGATGAGTGCACGGATACAGTTGTCTTTTTGCAATCGCCTCTGTGATCGATTGCTGACCAAATGAGTGATGAGGAGTAGGAGGAGGAGCAGAAGCATCAGGACCAGTAGATAATGGGAAGGTAACACAGCTCCCTTTCTGCTGAGGTTGTGGAGCCCTGACTTGTGGAAAAAGGGTGCGGGCCACTGTGTGATGCAGCGGTTGCTGAATCAGGCTGTACCACTACATTAGCACCACAGTTTTTGTAGGCTACTTTATGGTGATGCTGCATGTGTTGATGCAGGGACATGGTGCCAACATTGGAACCCTGGCCACGTTTCACCTACTGCCCACAGATTCTGCAAATGGCCATGCTGACATCCTCTGGCGGCTTCATGAAAAATTACCACACCGCCAACTGTGGCATTTTCCCCCCACCACTCCATGCTGACTGCTAGCTACCGCTGCATCCATGAACCCCTGCACTGCTATTTATTTCTGGACAGTTAGCAGGCGGTCTACCCCAGGCACGTTTGGCTTCTGACCTCCCACTGCTGCCACCCTGCTGATTCACAGCCATGCTACCACACTGCTGGCTCAGCCACTGCCTAACGCACATGCTGCCACCCTCTTCTCCTGATGATCATGAAGCCCCCTCTTCACCTGGCTCCCACGTGCGATCGGCTACATCATCATCCACTATTGTCTGCACGTCACTGATGTCACCCTCACCAGTCTCAGGGCCACATGCCTAGCCACTCGCAACACCAGCAACACCAGCTCCCATGCGACTGTCATCGTCACTACTAGCCCGCCTACCAGAGGAAGCATTGGATCTCTCCTCCAGATCTTGGCTGGGCAGTAGCTGCTCACTCTCCTTTAGCAGCTCGTCCTCACTGAAAAGTGCAGACAAGCCAATGGCATACAAAGGAACAGAAAATAATAGAGGCAAGTTGAGGACAGGTGTGGGCACAGAGCTTGTTCCCGGGCCATGCCAACTAATTGTCATGTCAGAGGAACCCACTGACTCCTGGCTAGGGGTGTCTGATGTCACTTGCGACAAAGTAAGTCAACCATTATACGTAGGACAGCTGGGTTGCTGGTCAAAACACGACCTCTAGAAGACACTGGCAGCTCTGGCCTGTCACTTTGACTGCTGCTACCACCCCCCCCCCCCCTCCCCCTGCTTCTTCTGCTGCTATTTATGCCAGTTCCACAAATATTTTGGCCACTGCCTGTTCCCTTAGAAGGGCCTGTCACCTGTCTGTCCGGCATACTCTAAACTAAAAGAAACTGCAAGTACTTATATTTTTTTTATAAAAATACCCCAAAACTGGTCAGACCACAATTTGACCCCAGAATCAAGGAGGAATGGATGTACTTATATATAAACTAAATACACCCCAAAACAAGTAGTATCTGACTGCAATTTCACCCTAAAATCAAGGAGTGGATGTACATATGTAAATAAAAAGAACATCCCAAAACTGGTTGTATCAGACCACCATTTTACTGCAGAATCAATGAGGAATGTATGTACTTATAAATAAAATAATATATAAATAATAAAATACACCCCAAATCTGTTTGTCTCACATTGCAATTTCACCCCAGAAGCAAGGGTGAATGGAAGTACTTATGTGTCAACTAAATAAATACACCCCAAAACTGGTTGTATCTGACTGCAATTTCACATCAGAGGAGGAGATGAAGTATGTACTGTACACTCACCTAAACAATTATTAGGAACACCATACGAATACGGTGTTGGACCCCCTTTTGCCTTCAGAACTGCCTTAATTCTACGTGGCATTAATTCAACAAGGTGCTGATAGCATTCTTTAGAAATGTTGGCCCATATTGATAGGATAGCATCTTGCAGTTGATGGAGATTTGAGGGATGCACATCCAGGGCACGAAGCTCCCGTTCCACCACATCCCAAAGATGCTCTATTGGGTTGAGATCTGGTGACTGTGGGGGCCATTTTAGTACAGTGAACTCGTTGTCATGTTCAAGAAACCAATTTGAAATGATTCAAGCTTTGTGACATGGTGCATTATCCTGCTGGAAGTAGCCATCAGAGGATGGATACATGTTCTCATTCTGTTTACGCCAAATTCGGACTCTACCATTTGAATGTCTCAACAGAAATCGAGACTCATCAGACCAGGCAACATTTTTCCAGTCTTCAACAGTCCAATTTTGGTGAGCTCGTGCAAATTGTAGCCTCTTTTTCCTATTTGTAGTGGAGATGAGTGGTACCCGGTGGGGTCTTCTGCTGTTGTAGCCCATCCGCCTCAAGGTTGTGCGTGGTGGCTTCACAAATGCTTTGCTGCATACCTCGGCTGTAACGAGTGGTTATTTCAGTCAACGTTGCTCTTCTATCAGCTTGAATCAGTTGGTCCATTCACCTCTGACCTCTTCATCCACAAGGCATTTTTGCCCACAGGACTGCCGCATACTGGATATTTTTCCCTTTTCACACCATTCTTTGTAAACCCTAGAAATGGTTGTGCGTGAAAATCCCAGTAACTGAGCAGATTGTGAAATACTCAGACCGGCCCGTCTGGCACCAACAACCATGCCACGCTCAAAATTGCTTAAATCACCTTTCTTTCCCATTCTGACATTCAGTTTGGAGTTCAGGAGATTGTCTTGACCAGGACCACACCCCTAAATGTATTGAAGCAACTGCCATGTGATTGGTTGACTAGATAATTGCATTAATGAGAAATAGAACAGGTGTTCCTAATAATTCTTTAGGTGAGTGTATATTTATAATAAATATATACTAAAACTGTTTGTAAAAGAAGGCAATATCACCCCAGAATAAAGGAGGAATGTCACGCCACCTCTCAGGATCACTTCTGATTGGTCGGCTGGGCAGGTGGGCGGGCGGAGCGGCAGTTTTGTTGCCGGAGCTCCTCTCCCCACTCATACAGGTCCATGGAGCGGCAGAGAGAGGAGCCTCCGACTGTTGTGTGAGTTTTTTTGTGCCATCAGGCACACATCAGTGTTTTTGGGAGAGGTAGGGAGAGGTAGATTAGGCAGGGATAGTGAGGGAGAGTTAGGGGGAAAAAAAAGATTTTTTTTGATGCAGTTAAGCACCCAGATCAGGTGTCTGGGGTCCACAGCACTCAGCTGTGTGACCCTAGACCCCCCAGGGGTGCTGCAGCATGCCCCCCCCCCCCGCCCCGCCCCCACACACACATTTTTTTTGGGCGCAAGTGTTTATTTTTTATTTTTTTTTGCATGCACTGACTGTGGCCGTCACTCTTAGCGTCCGGCCACTGCTAGCGCATCACCCACCCCACCGCAGATCAGCTGCGTACCGCTGATCAGCGCGTTTGAATCTTTTTTTATTTTTATTTTTTTACACTTTTTGGGATTTTAACTTTTTTTTTTGTTATTTTTTTTTTTCTGGTAGGTGTAGGGCAAAGTCAGTGAAAACCCATCCCCCCCCCCACACACACACACTGAATAAAGTTTTGCACACATGCACACACACGCACACGCACTCCCCTATGGCCCGCCAGACGTTCTCAGCTGAGGAGGCATACGCCCTGCTAGATCCACCTGAGCCCCCTACCGGTGAACTTGTCTGATGTACCCCAGAGCATTTTGAGCCTGTGATTCCTGATTTTGTTGGCCACTTTGTGAATCTGATGGTGGAGCAAACGAACCTATATGCCCAACAGTTCATTGCTCAACACCCGGGATCCTTTTTGGCTATGGCCGGTGGCTGGACTCCGGTCAGTGCAGCCGAGATGAGGACGTTTTGGGGCCTCATGCTGCACATGGGCCTAGTCAAAAAACTCAGTATCAGGCATTACTGGAGTGGGGACGTCCTCTACCAGACCCCAATTTACAGTACGGCCATGACACGTACCCGGTTTGAGACCATCCGGAAATGCCTGCATTATGCAGATAATGCAGCATGTCCCCCCCAAGGTGATCCTGCCTATGACCGCCTGTACAAAATCAGGCCGGTCATCGATCACTTCGGGGCCAAATTTTTGGAGGCCTAAGTACCTGGAAGGGAGGTCACGGTTGATGGGTCTCTCATTGCTTTCAAGGGGAGACTCCTTTCCGCCAGTATGTTCCCTCTAAGCGGGCGAGGTATGACGTGAAGCTGTACAAACTTTGTGAGAGTACCTCAGGGTACACTTACAAGTTTCACGTGTACGAGGGGTGAAATTCCCGTATTCAACCCCCAGAATGTCCCCCCACTCTGGGTGTTAGCTGGAAACTTGTGTGGGACCTTATGCACCCGCTGCTAGATAAAGGTTACCACCTGTATGTGGATAGCTTTTATACTAGTATCCCCTTGTTCCAGTCCCTCGCACCCAGATCCACGTCTGCTTGTGGGACCGTGCGGAAAAATCAACGCGGCCTCCCTACCCACCCCCTCCAGGTACCTATCCCCAGGACTGAGACCCGTTCCCTTACCAGTGGAAACCTGTTGCTGGTCAGACAGATATAAGGACAAGAGGGATGTCCTTGTACTGTCCACAATTCACGGTAACGGCATCACCCCTGTCCCTGTGCGAGGTACCGCGGCTATGGTCCTCAAGCCCGATTGTATTGTTGACTACAATCGGTATATGGGAGGAGTTGATCTCTCTGATCAAGTCCTCAAGCCATATAATGCCATGCGCAAAAACCGGGCATGGTACAAAAAAGTTGCGGTCTACCTGGTACAGGTTGCCTTGTACAACTCTTTTGTGCTGTCCCAGAGCGCTGGCAACACAGAGAAATTCCTGCAGTTCTCTGAGGCAGTCCTCAAGGCCCTGATCTTTTCTGACCGGGAAAGAGCAGGCCAGAGTACTTTGGGAACTGGAGGTGCCCGGATCGTCCCTGGACAACACTTTCCAGGTGTGTTTCCCCCATACTGGAAAGAAGGGACGGTCCCAAAAAAAAATGCAGAGTGTGTCACAGGAGGGGGATACGGAAGGACACCACCACTCAGTGTGACACGTGCCCTGATCATCCGGGCCTCTGCATTGACGGTTGCTTCAGGGAGTACCACACTTCCATGGAGTACTACATTTATAATCCCCTTCCCAAATTTTAATTCCATTTAGCCACTGACAATCGGAAAAAAAACTATGGTTCTCAGACTTGAGATACTAAAACAAAAAAAAAATAATTCAAAAAAATAAATAAAAAATTGACATATTAGGTATTGCTGCATCCGTAAGAATCTGCACTATAAAAATACCCCATGACCTAACCATTCACATGAACACACTCAAAACAAAATAAAAACGGTGCAAAAAAATGTATTTTTTTGTCACCTTACATCATAAGAAGTGTAATAACGAGCGATGAAAAAGTTATATGCCCCCCAAAATAGTGCCAATAAAACCGTCCTCTCATCCCGCAAAAAATGAGCCCCTAACTAAGATAATCGGCTAAAAAAATTAATAAAAATGACTTAGTCTATCGAGATACTAAAATGTTTTTTTTTGTTTATAAAAGAATAATATAGTGTAAAACCTAAATAAATAAAAAAAAACATATTAGGTATCTCCGCGTCCGTAAGAATCTGCTCTATAAAAATACACCATGACCTAACCTCTCAAAAGAATAAAATAAAAACGGTGCCAAAAGAGCTATTTTTTGGCAAATTTTCCATTTTAAACCGTTTTTTTCCAGTAACAAAGTAAGGGTTAACAGCCAAACAAAACTTAATATTTATTACCCTGATTCTGCAGTTTACAGAAACACGCCATATGTGGTCATAAACTGCTGTATGACCAAACGGCAGGGCACAGAAGGAAAGGAACGCCGTATGGTTTCTGGAAGGCAGATTTTGATGGCCTTTTTTTTTTGGCACCATGTCCCATTTGAAGAACCCCTGATGCACCCCTAGAGTAGAAACTCCATAAAAGCGACCCCATCTAAGAAACTACACCCCTCAAGGTATTTAAACTGATTTTACAAACTTTATTAACCCTTTAGGTGTACCTCAACAGTTTATGGCAAATGGAGATGAAATTTCAGAATTTCTATTTTTGGTAACCTTGCCTAAAAAAAAATGTAATATAAAGCAACCAAAAATCATATGTACCCTAAAAATAGTCCCAACAAAACTGTCACCTTATCCCATAGTTTCCAAAATGGGGTCACTTTTATGGAGTTTCTACTCTAGGGGTGCATCAGGGGGGTTTCAAATGGGACATGGTGTAAATAAACCAGTCCAGCAAAACCGGCCTTCCAAAAACCACACGGCGCACCTTTCCCTCTACGCCCTACCGTGTGCCCGTACAGTAGTTTACGGCCACATATGGGGTGTTTCTGCAAACTAAAGAATCAAGGCAATAAATATTGAGTTTTGTTTGGCTGTTAACCCTTGCTTTGTTACTGGAAAAAATGGATTCAAATGGAAAATTTGCAATAAAATCGAAATTCTGAAATTTTAGCTCCATTTGCCATTAACTCTTGTGGAACACCTAAAGGGTTAACAACGTTTGTAAAATCATTTTTGAATACCTTTAGGGGTGTAGTTTCTAGAATGGGGTAATTTTTTGGGTGGATTCTATTATTTAAGCCTCACAAAGTGACTTCAGACCTGAACTGGTCCTTAAAAAGTGGGTTTTTGAAAATTTCAGAAAAACTTCAAGATTTGCTTCAAAATTCTAAGCCTTCTAACGTCCCCAAAAAATAAAATGGCATTCCCAAAATGATCCAAACATGAAGTAGACATATGGGGAATGTAAAGTAATAACTATTTTTGTAGGTATTACTATGTATTATAGAAAAACAAAAAAGAGAGACCCCGGGTGACCCAGAGGGAAGGAGGACAATGCCTACCCAATATAACCACAAAGGGCACCCGTGAGAGGTAACTCAGTACAAGCTCCGAGTACAATAGCGAAAAAAGAGAAATGGAGCTCAAAGTACCAAAGAATAAATATTTTATTGAGTTATATCAAAACATGATTAAAAATACATGCAGATAATGCCATGGACAAGGTGGATGGGAGCAGGGAGAGGGAGAGAAAAGGCGCCACCCTGGGAGAACACACAGGTCACAAAATCAGTAATACATATTATATGCAGGTCATAGGAAAGTACTTGGTACAATGACCAGCCCATAAACCAAATATATCCAAAGAATGTGAGATGAGAAAAAGGTCAGCTGCGGACCAACCACGGCAATAATACATAGTATGCTGAAGCAGGAAGCTGTAGAGTAAAGAATGGTGGATAAACAACAACTAGAATAAAAGACCAGGTGTGGAGTTCCAACACCGACGTCAAAAAGCCGTGGAGGTAAATGCTGCGACCTAAGCTCACCTGAAATGGACCGTGTGTGGAAGACAACCCAGGATGGCGCTACCGCAACGCGCGTTTCGGCGTGCCTTCGTCAGGGGGTAACGCCATCACTGTGAACCAGGTATTTAAAGTCTCCCTAAACCAATAGGAAAACAGTACTTACTACTACCAGGTGTGTTTGCTGACTGGCGCGTGAGAATCCCACACAAACACATCCGGCTCCCCCGTGGCCGGCGTCCCGCCGGCACGCCCACCTCACGTGACACAGTCACCTGATCGGGCAGCGGTGGCGTAAGGACGCTCGTCGCGGGGTGCCGGAGGCGGTGCTGGATGACGCGCGCACGCATCACAGAAGGGGAGGAGGAACAGAACGTCACCATGACAAGATACATTCCCCAGCCATGAACTCAAATATCTCCATCAAGAGCAAAATCAAATGAAAAACAATATAGAGCGCGCCTGCATACGTGTCTGTAGTGGAGACACCAGCGATTTGGAGGGAATATGCTTATCATATAGTGTGAGATCATTACATATAAAATATAATATTAACCAAGTGTATGGTGATAAATATATACATATATATATGAGCAGCGGAAGTGGGGAGTGCATGAACACCACTGATCTATAGTCACCACAATCAATGAATCCATGATTAGAGTAAGAAACATATCATGATTATAATTATATTTATAGTAAATCCGGAACATGATCGTAGTGATCAGTAGATCAATGATTGTATAAGAGAGAAAACCAGTGATGGTGAAAGAATAATGTATACATAATATGATATAAATAACATAACCTAAATGCAAATTTACGGTGATGAATACAAATGTGCATATATATGAAGATATAAAATATATAAAAACCACAAATCTATAATAACAATGATCGGTAAATACATAATTAGAGTAAAGGGACATACCATGACAATAAAAGATAATCACCGTGATCAATAGATCCATGATTGTAATAAGAGAACAATCAATGGTGAAGAAAAAATAGTGAAAAACAATAATGAAAACAATAACAATAATGGTACTGGAATAAGGCCAGTAATCCATGATTGGCATAGCCAAAGATAATAATTACAAAAATATGGTACTGATAAATGTAAAGACATAAGCATACAAAAGCACAAGAGACCATGATATTTGTGAAGTGAAATACAAAATTGCTACACGCAGTGTACATTATGTTTATAATAGAAAATAAACAGGTAACCGACAGAATATATATAATGTGCAAAATAACAGAAAAAATGAGTGTGGGGCTAAAAGGAAAGAACAAAGGAGGGGACAAACAAAGAGGGGGAGGGGGGGAAGGGGGAAGGAAGGAAAAAAGGGGGAATGGGGAGGGGGAGGAGAGGGGAGGGAAAAGAAGGAAAGGAGGAAGGGATGGGAGGGTAAAGAATAGAAATGAAACAAAAATTGTATGTCGGGCGCGTCATGACAATATGTCACTAGAAATGACAACAATGTAACGAAAGCTCCAATGGTAGGAACACGACCAGGGAAAGAAAGTCCAATGCAATGATGAATCAGATGGAAGGTAGATAAATGTGGCGTCCTGCAAGAAAGTGATGAAGTGCTGGAAAGGGAGACAAAATTAAAAGGAATCAATAAAAATTGTAAACTAACAACACACAGACTGTTAAAAGAAATGATGGGATCCACAGTTGTGGGCCCAGCGGCTACAGAAAAGCAGAGAATCCCAAATTATCATTGAGGCCCCTGGGACGTAGAGTCCCCAGGATCCAGATCCAGCGGCTCTCCCATTGGGCTAGCCTCTTGGATACATTGCCTGCACGTAAGTCCACCTGGATACAGTCAATCCCCCTCACCTTGAGGAGTCTCGGGTTGCATGAATGGAATTCCTTGAAATGCCTCACAATGGGTTTGAGAACCTCGGCCTCCTTCAGCTCCTGTGCATTCAAAATGTCCCTCACGTGCTCCCGCATGCGGACCCTCAACTCACGTGTTGTCAAGCCCACATAAATCTTGGGGCATGGGCACTGGGCATAATATACCACCTGTGTGCTGGAGCACGTGAGGGATTGATTAATCCTGTATCACGGTCGGCGTGGCTATCACATACGTGACACAGAGGAAGGGAACGAGGAAGACCCTGCCCAAGTGAGAGGGAAGATGGTGACCCCTGACTCACCTGGCGGCTGGCACCTGGCTGCCCTGACGTCCCTAGACGGGTTCCTCACCCGTACGCCGATCACGTGCCTAAAGCCCTGGCTTTCCCTGAGCTGAGCCCTAGGTAGTGAACAGGGCGATGGGAACACTAGTCCGCACCACTAACTCTAAGGGAAAACACCAAGGGTAGGACAGACAACACAGACTCAATATATATTCCCAGGTGGGCGACAACAGGAGACAACAATATGCCCAACAGGGATCCGGAGGGTAGCACTCAGGAACGACAACCAGGATTAACCACTCCAGTGGGTCAGTATAGATGTCCAGGCAGGAAGCTCTATAACTGGCAACTAGAGAAGTGTGAGGGGAGAATATAAGTAGGTAGGGAGTGGCAGACAAGAAACAGCTGAGGAGGAGAAGCTACGGATCCCTGAGAGAGACAAAAAGGATAGCAAGGCAAACACAGAAAACAATCACAAAGAAACAACGTGATCTTTAGATATAGAGCGCGCAGCCACCCGCTGCGACTTCCTGACCCCGGGTGTAACGGAGTCAGACGGAGTCAGACGTGGCTCTTGATACCCTCGTGACATCCTGAAAGACCTAGTTGCAGAGGAATCCACGAAATCAAAGGAGCGCTCCATATTGGGGCATGCGGCACATCTGTCGCATGGTCTGAAACCAATCTTAGGACCACCCTGTCCAACTGGGGGTTAACTGGTTGTAGATATCCTCTAACCAGGTTGTCTCGCAGGGTGTTAGCCCTGCGTGCTGTGACCAGGGGTCGTGTGGACAGAAGTTTTTTCAAGACTGGGTCAGTCAATAAAATGGGCCAGTGTGAGGCCAAACAGTTTCTCATTTCATCCCAATAAGAATGGTACTTGCTTATGAATCTGATCTTTTTATCTGGCACCCTGTCTCCCTTGATTTGTAGAAGTTGGGACTGTCCCTGGGTCTTGGTCCGCCAATAGGCCTTTTTGATGGACCGGTGACTATAACCTCTCCTGAGGAACCGGTCCCTCAGATCACTGGTCTGTCTTTCAAAAGTCGCATTGTCGGAACATATCCGACGAATGCGTAGATATTGGCCAATGGGGATAGCAGAGATGGTGTTTTTGGGATATAGAGAGGTTGCATGCAAATAGGCGTTGACAGCTGTCTCCTTACGGAAGACGTCAGTCCTGAGATGTCCGCCGGTATCCCTAAACACAGATACATCCAGAAAATCCACCCTCTGTTTGTGATGTGTATAGGTTAATTTTATATTTCTGGAGTTGGTGTTGAGTAACTTGAAGAAACCGTGAAGTTGTTACTCAGTTCCCTGCCAGATCAAGAAGATGTCATCTATGTACCGCGCCCATAAAATGGCGCGGTCCATGATGACGTGTCTGTCCGACAGGAATAGGTCCCTTTCCCACAGCCCCAGGAACAGGTTGGCGTACACAGGCGCACAGGCCGCCCCCATTGCTGTCCCCTGGAGCTCCAGGAAAAAGGACCCATTAAAGGAGAAAAAATTCCTCGTGAGTACAAATTTAAGAAGTTGTAATAGAAACGTAGAAAAATCCCTAGGTAGGCTGCTGGCAGAGAGAAAAAACTCTACTGCCCGCAAACCATCCACATGTTGAATACTGGTGTAAAGGGATTCTACGTCACAAGTTACCATAATGTTGTCATCATCAAGAATAATCCCCTGTATCCTCTGCAGGAAATCAGAGGTATCCCTGACGTATGATGGTAACGTTTCCACAATAGGTTTCAGATGGAAATCAAGTAATTTGCAGATGTTTTCCACCATACTGTTACACCCAGAAATAATGGGCCTACCTGGAGGTACGGAGGCATTCTTGTGAACCTTGGGTAAAAGGTACAAGGTAAGGATAGACGGTTCTTGAATAATGAGGGCTTCATACATCTGTTTGGAGATGATGTTCTTCTCCAAGCCAGTGTCCAGGATTTTCATTAATTCACCTCTAAATGAAATGGAAGGATTGAAAGTTAATTTCTGGTAACAAATAGGATTATTAAGTTGTCGGTATGCCTCCGCTAGGTACATACTCCGGGGCCAGACCACCAAATTTCCCCCTTTGTCGGACGGTTTGTAAATCACATCTGTGATGTTTTTCAATCTGTCAAGACTTAGTCGTTGATCCCTGTCGAGATTATCATGTCGTATCGACATGGGTATTTGTTCAAAATCCCTACTGACCGTCTTGACAAAAAGATCAATCGCCGGACACAAAGACAGAGGGGGGAATTTCATGGACTTTTTTCTAATCTCCAAAGGTATCACATTGGTGATGTTGGTGGCCGATCCTTCCTGTTCTGCTAGTAAATCCTCCAGTACACAGAGAGCCCGCTGCTCATCCTCAGTATTAAGGACCCCGACTGAGTCGCCCCTGGCATGCCACCTCTTCATCATCAAAGATCGCCCAAAAAGGTGCAGATCCTTGATGGCGGTGAAGCAGTCAAACCTGCAGCTAGGTGCATACGATAAACATTTCTCCAACAGAGAAATATCTATGTTGGAAAAAGTATAGCCAGATAGGTTAATTACCTTGGGCTCATTGTTTGGCACTCTCGCAAACGCAGTAGATTCGGCTTGTCTCTTCCTCCCAGGTCAATTCCCCTGCTCCATCTTTCTCTTGTTGCGAGTCAAGCGGGTTGGGTTGGTACCTTGTGAGTCTCCAGCTGATGATACAGAGGATACCGAAGATGATCTGCTGCGGGCCCTGTTCTTGTTTTTGTGGTTATTGAGTTCTCTGTTTTTCCATCTATAGACACGATTTTGTTGTGCATCGTTACTATCCCTGGAGAACTTCTGAATTTTTGCTTCCTGAATCTCTTTTTCCCAAATTGGGTATTTTATATCTAGCTGTTCTTGGAAGCTTTTCAGATTATCTACGCTGCAATCACTTGACAGGCGTGCTTGCAGTAGATCAATTTCAATATCCATTTGTTCCAGGCTTTTTTTGTTATGGCCAATCAGAAGCTCAATAAATTTGAATGAGCTCTGATTGCAAATCTCCTCCCATTTGGAGACAAACATATCGTCCTCTATAGGGAAAGAGGGGAAGACTTGTATCCTCAGGCCACGGGGTATGAGACCTCTCTGGAGGTATTTTTCCAGAAAGGCCTTATTCCACCATGTACGTGCTCTTTTGTGTAGCAGTTGTAATGAATTTTGGACCTCTTTAGTTATGCCACCGCTGGGACCACCCACTGCTCCTTCGTCATTGAAGACGGCGTCGAGTTGGGAAAGCCAGGACAATTCTCTGGCCTTGTAATCCATGGTGATTGTTTAGGTCAATAAATCTGTGAAAATACACAGTACACAATTAGTCAGAAAAACAAAAAAGAGAGACCCCGGGTGACCCAGAGGGAAGGAGGACAATGCCTACCCAATATAACCACAAAGGGCACCCGTGAGAGGTAACTTGGTACAAGCTCCGAGTACAATAGCGAAAAAAGAGAAATGGAGCTCAAAGTACCAAAGAATAAATATTTTATTGAGTTATATCAAAACATGATTAAAAATACATGCAGATAATGCCATGGACAAGGTGGATGGGAGCAGGGAGAGGGAGAGAAAAGGCGCCACCCTGGGAGAACACACAGGTCACAAAATCAGTAATACATGGCGCATTGGGGTAGCGCCACCCTGGGTTGTCTTCCACACACGGTCCATTTCAGGTGAGCTTAGGTCGCTGCATTTACCTCCACGGCTTTTTGACGTCGGTGTTGGAACTCCACACTTGGTCTTTTATTCTAGTTGTTGTTTATCCACCATTCTTTACTCTACAGCTTCCTGCTTCAGCATACTATGTATTATTGCCGTGGTTGGTCCGCAGCTGACCTTTTTCTCATCTCACATTCTTTGGATATATTTGGTTTATGGGCTGGTCATTGTTCCAAGTACTTTCCTATGACCTGCATATAATATGTATTACTGATTTTGTGACCTGTGTGTTCTCCCAGGGTGGCGCCTTTTCTCTCCCTCTCCCTGCTCCCATCCACCTTGTCCATGGCATTATCTGCATGTATTTTTAATCCTGTTTTGATATAACTCAATAAAATATTTATTCTTTGGTACTTTGAGCTCCATTTCTCTATGTATTATAGAAGTAGAGAAATTGAAACTTGGAAATTTGCAAATTTTTTCAAAATGTTTGGTAAATTTTGTATTTTTTTATAAATAAAAATCACATTTTTTTTACTCTATTTTGCCAGTGTCATGAAGTACAATATGTGATGAAAAAACAATCCCAGAATGGCCTGGATAAGTCAAAGTGTTTTAAAGTTATCACCACATAAAGTGACACTGGTCAGATTTGCAAAAAATGGTCCTTGGTCCTTAAGGTGAAAATGAGCCCGGTCCTTAAGGAGTTAAAACTGTTTGTATCAGACCCCAATTTCACTCCAGGATCAATGAGGAATGGATGTACTTATATATAAAATAAATACACCCCAAAACTGTTTGTATCACATTGCAATTTCACCCTAGAAGCAAGGATAAATGGAAGTACTAATATACAGTCAGGTCCATAAATATTGGGACATCAACACAATTCTAACATTTTTGGCTCTATAGACCACCACAATGGATTTGAAATGAAACAAACAAGATGTGCTTTAACTGCAGACTGTCTGCTTTAATTTTAGGGAAATTTAATTCAAATCAGGTGAACGGTGTAGGTATTACATCAGTTTGCATATGTGCCTCAAACTTGTTAAGAGACCAAAAGTAATGGGACAGAACAATCATCATAAATCAAACTTTCACTTTTTAATACTTGGTTGCAAATTCTTTGCAGTCAAATACAGCCTGAAGTTTGGAGCGCATAGACATCACCAGACGCTGGGTTTCATCCCTATTGATGCTCTGCGAGGCCTCTACTGCAACTGTCTTCAGTTCCTGCTTGTTTTTGGGCATTTTCCCTTCAGTTTTGTCTTCTACAAGTGAAATGCATGCTCAATCGGATTCAGGTCAGGTGATTGACTTGGCCATTGCATAACATTCCACTTCTTTCCCTTAAAAAACTCTTTGGTTGCTTTTGCAGTATGCTTTGGGTCATTGTCCATCTGCACTGTGAAGCGCCGTCCAATGAGTTCTGAAGCATTTGGCTGAATATGAGCAGATAATATTGCCCGAAACACTTCAGAATTAATCCTGCTGCTTTTGTCAGCAGTCACATCATCAATAAATACAAGAGAACCAGTTCCATTGGCAGCCATACATGCCCATGCCATGACACTACCACCACCATGCTTCACTGATGAGGTGGTATGCTTAGGATCATGAGCAGTTCCTTTCCTTCTCCATACTCTTCTCTTCTCATCACTCTGGTACAAGTTGATCTTGATCTTATCTGTCCATAGGATGTTGTTCCAGAACTGTGAAGGCTTCTTTTAGATGTTGTTTGGCAAACTCTAATCTGGCCTTCTTGTTTTTGAGGCTCACCAATGGTTTACATCTTGTGGTGAACCCTCTGTATTCACTCTGGTAAAGTCTTCTTTTGATTGGTGACTTTGACACACATACACCTACCTCCTGGAGAGTATTCTTAATCTGGCCAACTGTTGTGAAGGGTGTTTTCTTCACCAGGGAAAGAATTCTTCTGTCATCCACCACAGTTGTTTTCCGTGGTCTTCCGGGTCTTTTGGTGTTGCTGAGCTCACCGGTGCGTTCCTTTTTTTTAAGAATGTTCCAAACAGTTGTTTTGGCCACGCCTAATGTTTTTGCTATCTCTCTGATGGGTTTGTTTTGTTTTTTCAGCCTAATGATGGCTTGCTTCACTGATAGTGACAGCTCTTTGGATCTCATCTTGAGAGTTGACAGCAACAGATTCCAAATGCAAATAGCACACTTGAAATGAACTCTGGGCCTTTTATCTGCTCATTGTAATTGGGATAATGAGGGAATAACACACATCTGGCCATGGAACAGCTGAGAAGCCAATTGTCCAATTACTTTTGGTCCCTTAAAAAGTGGGATGCACATATGCAAACTGTTGTAATTCCTACCACGGTCACCTGATTTGGATGTAAATACCCTCAAATTAAAGCTGACAGTCTGCAGTTAAAGTATAGAGCCAAAAATGTTAGAATTGTGTTGATGTCCCAATATTTATGGACCTGACTGTATCAACTAAATACACCCCAAACCTGGTTGTATAAGACTGCAATTTCACCCCAGAAGTAAGTAAGAATGGATGTACTTATATAAAAACATCTCAGAACTGGTTGTATCAGACTGCAATTTCACTACAGGATCAAGGAGGAAAGGATATACCGTATTTTTCGCCCATGAGACGCACCTAGGTTTTAGAGGAGGACAATAAGAAAAAAATATTTTTCATTAGATCTCAGATCTGACAGCCACACTCAGACCCCCAATGTTAATAAGCCCCTTAATCAGACCTCAGATCAGACCCCCAATGTTAATAAGACCCCAGTAAGACCTCAGATCAGACCCCCATTCCATTTATGAGCCCCCATGCCATTTATGAGCCCCCATTAGCCCCACGCGAGTTATGATCCCACATAATTAGCTCCCATGACAGTTATGAGCCCCAGTGCCATTTATGACCTCCCCATGCCATTTATGAGCCCCCTGTGCCATTTATTATGCCCCCAGTGCCATTTATTATGCCCCCAGTATGAGCCCCAGTGACACAGATCAAATAAAATAAAAAACTCACTCACCTCTCCTGCTCCTGGACGCCGCCACTCCTCACCTCCAGCACGCTCTTCTTTCTGCTGTCGGCTATGCTGTGACCCGGCGCGCACAGCGTAAGGTCACAGAGCGCCCTCACACTGTGCGCAGCCTTCACAGGTGAGCCTTCACAGGCTGGTGATGTTACAGGTAACGCGGGGGTAGCGGAGGAACCCATGCAATTGGGTCAGATTTCTTGCCATTCTGATAGTAGAGACTTTAGGAAATTGCACAAACTATGTTACTATTGTGGAAACAGTGGTCATTTTGTTTTTGCTTGTCCTTATGTTAAACCGCAGGTGGTAGAGAAAAAGAAAAAAAAAAAAACTTCCCTGACACTTGGTGGAGCAGGCAGGTATGCAAGCTCCCTGCAGTTCCCGTTTTCTCCTTCCAGCTATGGTGGCGCTGGAGTCAAGAAATGTTTTTGTTGAGGTGTTCCTTGATTGTGGTGCTGGGGTAAACCTAATTGACTTTCTTTTCCTTCAAAATCTAGGACTAAGTACTTGCACTTTAGAGAACGAGATTCGTGTTTTTGCAATTGATTCTTCCCCTCTTTCTCAAAGGAGCCTTACTCACATTGATCATGGTATTCACTTAAGGATGGGTGATTCACATGTTGAAATTATTTCTTGTTTTGTCTTGAAGGATTTGCCAGCTCCTATAGTTTTGGGGTTACCATGGTTGACTAAACATAACCCAATTATAGACTGGCAAGCGAGACAAATCATCGGTTGGAGTGAGTTTTGTTCGGATAATTGTTTTGGCACATCTATCTCTGGTGTGTCCATTACGGCTTTACCTCAATATCTCTCAGATTTTGCGGATGTCTTTTCTGAGGGTGGGGCTCAGGAATTGCCCCCTCATCGTGACTATGATTGTCCAGTTAATCTCATCCCAGGGGCTAAGTTGCCAAAGTCTCGGCTTTACAACCTTTCTCAACCCGAAAGAGAGGTCATGCAAAAGTATATCGCCGAGAGTTTGGCAAAGGGTCATATTAGACCATCTAAGTCTCCAGTGGCAGTGGGTTTGTTCTTTGTGAAGAAAAAGGATGGATCACTGAGACCGTGTTTGGATTTCCGGGAATTGAACCGTATTACAGTCCGGGATCCATATCCCCTGCCCTTGATCTCTGATCTTTTTGATCAGATTGTGGGAGCCAAGGTGTTCTCCAAGTTGGATTTGAGAGGGGCCTACAATCTGATCAGAATCAAGGAGGGGGATGAGTGGAAAACGGCCTTCAATACGCACAAGGTTTATTTTGAGAACCTGGTTATGCCTTTTGGGTTGACGAACGCGCCAGCAGTATTCTAGCGATTCGTCAATGACATTTTTCATCATTTGGTGGGGAGGTTCGTAGTAGTTTACCTGGATGATATTTTAATTTATTCTCCTGATCTGAAGACCCATCAGGATCATGTGAGACAGGTTTCGACGATCCTTCGGGAGAATAAATTATATTCTAAATTGGAGAAATGTTTGTTTGCGGTGCAAGAGCTTCCGTTCTTGGGATACTTGCTTTCTGATTCTGGTTTTCGTATGGACCCCGAGAAGGTCCGGGCGGTTCTGGAATGGGACCGACCAAAGAATCAGAAAGCCTTGATGCGGTTCTTGGGGTTTACGAATTATTATAGAAAATTTATTTCAAACTACTCTACCATAGTAAAACCTCTCACTGATATGACCAAGAAGGGCGCTGACGTCTCTGTCTGGTCGGATGAGGCATTGCAGGCCTTTTCGGCTATTAAGGAGCATTTTGCGTCTGCTCCCATTCTGGTGCAGCCGGATGCGTGTCTGCCATTTGTAGTGGAGGTTGATGCATCAGAGGTGGGGGTTGGTGCGGTGTTGTCACAGGGTTCATCTCCTGGCAAGTGGGTCCCGTGTGCCTTTTTCTCCAAGAAGCTCTCGGTCGCCGAGAGGAATTATGATGTTGGAGATAGAGAGTTGTTGGCTATCAAGTTGGCCTTTGAGGAATGGCGTAACTGGTTGGAGGGGGCATCTCACCCCGTTACGGTATATACAGACCATAAGAATTTGGCTTACCTGCAATCTGCCAAGCGTCTGAACCCTAGACAGGCCAGATGGTCACAGTTTTTTACCAGGTTCAATTTTGTGGTTACCTTTCGCCCAGGGGTCAAGAACGTCAAGGCAGATGCCTTGTCTCGCAGCTTTCCTGGGGGAGGTGATTCAGAGGATCCTGCGCCGATTTTAGCAGATGGGGTGGTGGTCTCCGCTCTATACCCTGAATTGGAGATGGAGGTGTTGGGAGCCCAGGAGGGGGCTCCTGGTTCTTGTCCCCCAGGGAGGTTGTTTGTTCCTGAGGGCCTGCGATACAAGGTGTTCAAGGAACATCACGATACTGTCCTTGCTGGACATCGTGGTGGTAAGTCCACCTGTGATCTGGTGTCCCGGAGGTTCTGGTGGCCAGGGTTACGTAAGAGCATTGAGAATTACGTGACAGCCTGTGAAACCTGCGCTCGGTCAAAGGTTGCTCATACTCGACCGGCTGGTTCACTTCTTCCATTGTCTATTCCGTCTCGTCCTTGGACGCATTTGTCTATGGACTTTATTACGGATCTGCCGAGTTCCTCCGGGAGAACAGTGATTTTGGTGGTAGTTGACCGTTTCAGTAAAATGGCTCACTTTATATCGCTAACTAGTCTGCCTAACGCTAAGACTCTTGCGCAGATTTTTGTGGATAATATTGTGAAATTGCATGGTATTCCTTCGGATGTGGTCTCTGATAGGGGCAAGCAGTTTGTCTCCAGGTTTTGGAGGGCGTTCTGCTCTCGGCTTGGCATTCAACTTTCATTCTCTTCGGCTTTTCATCATCAGTCGAATGGTCAGACGGAGCGTACTAATCAAAACCTGAAGACCTACTTGAGGTGCTTTGTGGCTGAGAATCAGGAGGACTGGTCCTCATTCTTGTCCTTAGCAGAATTTGTGTTGAATAACCGTAGGCAGGAGTCCACGGGTAAGTCGCCATTTTTTGGCGCATACAGTTTCCATCCTCAGTTTGGTACCTTTTCTAGGACTGGTTCCTCTGGGATGCCAGAGGAGGAGAGATTCTCTTCTGCTTTATCCTCCATCTGGCGGAGGATTCAAGAGAATTTGGAGAGGATGGGTGAGAGGTATAAACGAATGGCTGACAGGAGACGTGTGACTGGTCCGGAACTGTGTGTGGGTGATCTGGTGTGGTTGTCCACTAAAAATATCAAATTAAGAGTGCCATCTTGGAAACTGGGTCCAAGATTTATTGGTCCATATAAAATTTCTGCGGTGATCAATCCTGTAGCGTTTCGGCTGGATCTTCAGCAGACTTGGAGGATCCATGATGTGTTCCACAGGTCGTTATTAAAAAAATACGTGAAACCTGTGGAACCATCGCCATTGCCTCCTCCTCCTCTTCTAGTCGAGGGAAACTTGGAGTTCGAGATCTCCAGGATTCTCGACTCTAGAATTCTTCGGGGTTCCCTTCAGTACCTGGTGCATTGGAGGGGATACGGCCCTGAGGAGAGGACGTGGGTTCTGGCTCTAGATGTCAACGCCAGCCGACTGGTGAGGGCTTTTCATAGGTCCCATCCGGATTAGGTTGGTCCGGGGTGTCTGGAGGTCACCCGTAGAAGGGGGGGTACTGTCATGCCCCGCCCTGACTATGTGCAAAGGTCGGCCAGAATAGCAGCACGAGTTTAGTGTTTTGTTTTGGAGCTGTGCTGGATCCGCCTCCCATCAGGTGCACTGGGTGGAGTCATTAGTTTAAATAGCACTCCAGCCCAGTGCTCTGAGCGGATTATAGGAATCACTTTGGTCTTGGAAGCTAGGAAGGAAGGTTGTCTGTTCCAGCTCAGAAAGATAAGTGTGGTTTCAAGTTTGATTGTTTTGTGTCATCTCTCCCATCCAGGTTCTGTGAGAGCAGGCTGCTCCTATTTCCCCTCTTCACCATCTCAGGGAATTTAGGGTGTTTCAGCCCAGGCACGGGGACACATCATACCTACCACCAAGGTCTGCATGTGGGCTGATCAGTGCAGGGAGAGAGGTCAGGGATTAGCTAGGAGGTGACCCTTTCCCTGCCTCTCGCCTAGAGCCTGGTTGGTGGTTTATCTGTTAGTCTGAGTGCACGTCCGCCGTGACACCAGGAAGCGGTGAGTACAGAGCCTTCATCTCTTCCTGGTCCTCCGGTACTAATGTTCTAAAATGTTCTAAAGCCTTTTGTGGCGTGCATTAGTAGAAAAAAAAATATATATATATATATACAGTACAGACCAAAAGTTTGGACACACCTTCTCATTCAAAGAGTTTTCTTTATTTTCATGACTATGAAAATTGTAGATTCACACTGAAGGCATCAAAACTATGAATTAACGCATGTGGAATTATATACATAACAAACAAGTGTGAAACAACTGAAAATATGTCATATTCTAGGTTCTTCAAAGTAGCCACCTTCTGCTTTGATTACTGCTTTGCACACTCTTGGCATTCTCTTGATGAGCTTCAAGAGGTAGTCCCCTGAAATGGTTTTCACTTCATAGGTGTGCCCTGTCAGGTTTAATAAGTGGGATTTCTTGCCTTAAAAATGGGTTTGGGACCATCAGTTGCAATGAGGAGAAGTCAGGTGGATACACAGCTGATAGTCCTACTGAATAGACTGTTAGAATTTGTATTATGGCAAGAAAAAAGCAGCTAAGTAAAGAAAAATGAGTGGCCATCATTACTTTAAGAAATGAAGGTCAGTCAGTCAGCCGAAAAATTGGGAAAACTTTGAAAGTAAGGGCTATTTGACCATGAAGGAGAGTGATGGGGTGCTGCGCCAGATGACCTGGCCTCCACAGTCACCAGACCTGAACCCAATCGAGATGGTTTGGGGTGAGCTGGACCGCAGAGTGAAGGCAAAAGGGCCAACAAGTGCTAAGCATCTCTGGGAACTCCTTCAAAACTGTTGGAAGACCGTTTCATGGGACTACCTCTTGAAGCTCATGAAGAGAATGCCAAGAGTGTGCAAAGCAATAATCAAAGCAAAAGGTGGCTACTTTGAAGAACCTAGAATATGACATATTTTCAGTTTGTTTCACACTTGTTTGTTATGTATATAATTCCACATGTGTTAATTCATAGTTTTGATGCCTTCATAGTCATGAAAATAAAGAAAACTCTTTGAATGAGAAGGTGTGTCCAAACTTTTGGTCTGTACTGACAGCGGTGCAGTTATATGTTCTAAAGCCCTTTTTGGCGTGTATTAGTGGAACAAAAGAGTATTTGCCATTGTGAGGTGAAGTGAGAAAATCACGGCCCTTTTTGGCATGTATTAGTGGTAAAAAAAGGGCTTATTAGCCATAGTGTGCTGAAGTGAGAAAAGAAAATTACAGAGTTTTTTAGGGTGTTTTAATTTCCTTTTTATTTATTTATTTGATCTAACAGTATGTCAGACAGAGGATTGCCAGGACCTGAACATGGGAGTGGCAGAGGTCTAAATGTTTCTGGTGCAGGCAGAGGTCGCAGCAGAGGTGGGCATGGCAGCAGGGGTCGTAGCGAGAGGTCTGAGCTCCCAGTGTCATCTAGCGGTCGTGTCTTGACCAGCAACCCAGCGGTTATTGAATGGTTGACTCGGTCATCCACTTTGTCCCAGGTAGCATCAGACACCCCCAGCCAAGAGTCGTGGGTTGCTCTGACACAACCAGGGGCTGACTGAAAACCCTCAGGGCCCCCAGGGCAAAATAGATCAAGGGCCCCCTTCCAGGCCCCACCCATGTTCCATCTCTAGCCACGCCCATGTTTTACCTCCAGCCACACCCATATCCCGCCTCCATCCCCCGGTGCAGTCGCACTGCGATCGTTATGCCCCTGATCCCACCACTACAGAAATACAGCACCCCATACCTCTTACATCCAGTGACGTCTCCATTGATGTAGACGTTCTCTGTCCTCGTCTTCTCCTTTCAGACCAGACAACCATTTTGTTGCCATTTTCCATCTCTACAGTTTGACAACAAAAAAGAAATCTTAATTTACTACTTTTCCATCATCCTCCCATCTTCTGTACAAATCATCCTACTACCCCCAATACTGTGCCGCTGTGCTCACCAATACTATACTGCAGAAAGATATAATACCCCTGATAATACTAGTACCACACAGAGTATCTGGATGATATTCTAATTTATTCTCCTGACATGAAGACGCATCAGGATCACGTGAGACAAGTGCTACAGATCCTAAGAGAGAATAAACTGTATGCTAAGATGGAGAAGTGTGTATTTGCAGTTCCAGAAGTGCAATTCCTGAGTTACCTACTCTCATCTTCAGGTTTTCGTATGGATCCTGAAAAGGTCCGTGCTGTGTTGGACTGGGATCGAACCGAAAATCTGAAAGCGCTTATGAAATTTTTGGGGTTCACCAACTACTACCGTAAATTTATTTTGAACTACTCAAATGATGTTAAACCTTTAACGGACATGACTAGGAAAGGTTCGGATATCTCAGTCTGGTCTGATGCTGCATTACAAGCCTTTTCAGCTGTGAAGAAATGTTTTGATTCTGCTCCTATTCTGATGCAACCTGATGTGTCACAGCCATTTATTGTGGAAGTTGACACATCCGAAGTGGGGGTAGGAGCAGTTTTGTCGCAGGGTCCTTCACCTAGTAAATGGCACCCATGTGCTTTCTTCTCTAAGAAGCTCTCAACTGCAGAATTTTTTTTTTACGTACTGTAGGTAATAGAGAGTTGCTAGCCATTAAGTTGGCTTTTGAGGAATGGCGTCATTGGTTGGAAGGAGCGATTCATCCTATTATGGTAATTACCGATCACAAAAATCTGGCTTACCTGGAGTCGGCTAAACGTCTGAACCCAAGTCAGGCCGGATGGTCGATGTTTTTTACCAGATCTAATTTTGTTCTCACCTATCGCCCTAGGGTTAAAAACGTCAAGGCGGATGTTTTGTCGCGTAGCTTTCCTGGGAAGGTGATTTGCAAGATCCTGGTCTGATATTAGGTGAAGGGGTGGTAATATCCACCCTTTTTCCCACCCTTGAGGCAGAAGTGTTGGAGGCCCATGGATATGCACCGGATTCCTGTCATCCGGGAAAGTTGTTTGTTTCTTCTGAATTACGGCACTAGGTGTTCGAGGAACATCAACGTATAGTTCTTACAGGACACCCTGGGAGCAGATCCACAGTCTATCTCATTTCTCGTAGATTCTGGTGGCTGGGGTTGCGTAAATGTGTTGAGGGCTATGTGTCAGCTTGTGGTACTTGTGCACTTGCCAAGGTGACACATACTTGGCCTTCAGGATCTCTACTTCCATTGTCCATCCCATCTCGACCTTGGACTCATTTGTCCATGGACTTTATCACAGATTTGCCAAATTCTTCAGGAAAAACTGTGATTCTGGTGGTTATTGATCGCTTCAGCAAGATGTCACACTTTATAGCATTATCAGGTCTACCTAATGCTAAAACTCTTGCACAAGTGTTTGCTGATAACATCGTGAAGCTACATGGTATTCACTCTGAAGTGGTGTCTGATAGGGGGACTAAGTTTGTTTCCAGATTCTGGAAGGCGTTCTATATTTACCTGGGGGTACAATTGTCCTTCTATTCGGCCTTTCATCCTCAGTTGAACGGACAGACTGAATGCACTAACCAGAAGCTGGAGACTTATTTGAGATGTTTTGTCTCAGGAGGAGAATCAGGAGTAGTGGTCTTCATTTTTGTCATTGGCAAATTGATTATTTGCCTTCTGTTACTTTTGGCAAATTGAGTTTGCCAAAAATAACAGTAGGCAGGAGTCCACTGATAAGTCGCCGTTTTTTGGGGCATATGGGTTCCATCTGCAGTTTGGCACATTTTCTGGTACTGAGACTTCTGGTATACCTGAAGAGGAAAGATTTTCCTCTTCTTTGTCATCTATTTGGAGGAAAATTCTAAATAATAAAAAAAAAAAGGGCAACAAGTATAAATGTATGTCTGACAAGAGCCGTATGAGTTGTCCGGACCTGAGAGTGGGTGATTCTGTGTGGTTGTCCACAAGAAACATTAAGTTGAAGGTACCTTCTTAGTAGTTGGGTCCAAGGTTTTTTGGTTAATATAAGATCTCTGCCATTATTAACCCAGTAGCCTTTCGTCTTGAACTTCCGCAGGCTTTAAAAATTCGTAATGTTTTCCACAAATCATTGCTGAAGATATATGTCGAACCTGCTGAACTGTCTTCCTTGCCTCCCGCTCCTGTCATGGTGGATGGTAATCTTGAATTTCAGATCGCCAGGATAGTGGACCCATGAATTCTCTGTCGATCTCTTCAGTATCTCATTCACTGGAAGGTTTACGGTCCAGAGGAGAGAATGTGGGTTCCAGCGGCTCACATTAATGCTAGTCGCCATGTGAAAGCCTTTCACAGGGCTCATCCAGATAAGGTCGGTCCTGGGTGTCCGGAGGTCACCCGTAGAAGGGTAGAAGGGGGGTGAAGAGGGGATTTTTGTTTCTTGGAAATTGGAGATTTATGTATATCTCCGTTTTCCATCTCTTCTATTCTATTCCTAGCATGTTGCCCTTGTTTCCCATACAACCCGATTATTCTGTGTATAATTACACCTCTTTCAGTCCTTCATATACCCCAGGAGCAACACACAACCCTCGCAGATACTTATATATAAAAATAGTTTACTGATAACATAGAGATGACAAAGCAAAGGACATTATACATAAAGATACAGATAACACAATACATAGAGGACACCACTAGAGATGTCCCGAACTATTCGCCGGCGAACATAGCTTGTTCGCGTTCGCTGCGGCGGGCGAACATATGCGATGTTCGGTCCGCCCCCTATACATCATCATTGAGCAAACTTTGACTCTGTACCTCACAGTCAGCAGACACATTCCAGCCAATCAGCATACCCTCCCTCCCAGACCCTCCCACCTCCTATCAAAAAGCAAGGACAGCATCCATCTTAGATTAATTCAGAAGCTGCAGTGTCACAAATTTGACTAAGTTGTAATCGCATTGCAAATTCAACTTAGAGCTGGGTTCCTAATGGTTGTTGTATTGCTAGAATATAACGAAGATTGAGAATATAGTGCTATATTCGTTATATTCGTCAATTCTAGCAATACAACCATTAGGAACTCAGATCTTAGTTATAATCGCAATGCTATTAATACAGGTTATATTAACCGCATTGCAAATTCAACTTAGAGCTGGGTTCCTACTGACCCTGTACCTCACAGTCAGCAGACACATTCCAGCCAATCAGCAGCAGACCCTCCCTCCCAGACCCTCCCACCTCCTGGACAGCATCCATTTTAGATTCATTCGGAAGCTTCAGTGTCACAAATTTGACTAAGTTGTAATCGCAATGCGATTAATACAGGTTATATTAATCGCATTGCGAATTCAACTTAGAGCTGGGTTCCTAATGGTTGTTGTATTGTTAGAATATAACGAAGATTGAGAATATAGTGCTATATTCGTTATATTCGTCAATTCTAGCAATACAACCATTAGGAACTCAGATCTAAGTTGTAATCACAATGCGATTAATACAGGTTATATTAATCGCATTGCGAATTCAACTTAGAGCTGGGTTCCTAATGACCCTGTACCTCACAGTCAGCAGACACATTCCAGCCAATCAGCAGCAGACCCTCCCTCCCAGAACCTCCCACCTCCTGGACAGCATCCATTTTAGATTCATTCGGAAGCTGCATTCTTAGTGAGAAGAGGGACAGTGTAGCTGCTGCTGATTCAATAGGGAAATCAATAGCTAGGCTAGTGTATTCAGTGTCCACTACAGTCCTGAAAGACTCATCTGATCTCTGCTGTAAGGACAGCACCCCAAAAAGCCCTTTTTAGGGCTAGAACATCAGTCTGCTTTTTTTTTTCCCTGTGTAATCTAATTGCAGTTTCCTGCCAGCGTGTGTGTCAGGCTCACAGCACATACTGTGCCCACTTGCACAGTGCTACCACTCATATCTGGTGTCACAGTAGCTTGCATGTAAAAAAAATAATAACTTTTTTGACTGTAATATAATAGCAGTCAGTTGCCGCCACGCACGTGTGTTTCATGCCCTGCAAGTGCATAGTGTCACCAGCGCAACTCATATCTGGTGTCACAGTAGATTACATTTAAAGAAAAACAACAATTTTGACTGTGAATAAATAGCAGTCAGTTGCACACACGTGTTTGTGTGTTTAAGGCCCAGCTGCAAGTGCATAGTGTCACCAGCGCAACTCATATCTGGTGTCACAGTAGATTACATTTAAAGAAAAACAACAATTTTGACTGTGAATAAATAGCAGTCAGTTGCACACACGTGTTTGTGTGTTTAAGGCCCAGCTGCAAGTGCATAGTGTCACCAGCGCAACTCATATTTAGTTTCACAGTAGCTTGCATTTAAAAAAACCAAAAACTTTTTTGACTGTAATATAATAGCAGTCAGTTGCCTGAACGCGTGTGTGTTTTTCGTGCCCTGCAAGTGCACAGTGTCACCAGTGCAACTCATATCTGGTGTCACAGTAGATTACATTTAAAGAAATATATATATTTTGACTGTGAAATAATAGCAGTCAGTAGCCTGCACGCGTGTGTGTTTCAGGCCCTGCAAGTGCACAGTGTCACACCAGTGCAACTCATTTCTGGTGTCACAGTAGTTTACATAAAAAAAAAAAATACAATTTTGACTGTAAAATAATAGCAGTCAGTTGCCTTCACGCGTGTGTGTTTCAGGCCCTGCAACTGCACAGTGTCACACCAGTGCAACTCATATCTGGTGTCACAGTAGTTTACATTTAAAAAAAACAAAAACATTTTGACTGTGAAATAATAGCAGTCAATTGCCTGCACGCGTGTGTGTTTCAGGCCCTGCAAGTGCATAGTGTCACACCAGTGCAACTCATATCTGGGGTCACAGTAGTTTACATTTAAAAAAAACAACAACAATTTTGACTGTAATAGATCGAATAGCAGTTAGTTGTCTGCAAGCGTGTGTGTCAGGCCTACAGCGTCTACTCTGCCAACTTCTGCCAGTGCACAGTGCCACTCATATCTGGTGTCACAGTAGCTTGCACGCATAGTACAACTAAACTAATCTAAAAAAAATGACAGGCAGAGGCAGGCCACCCCACAGGGGCCGTCGTGGTCGTGGTGCTGTAATTCCCTTTGGCCCTAGAATAATGCCCAGTGTTCAGAGGCCACGTACCCTGAACTCAAAAAGTTCTGAGGACATAGTTGACTGGCTAACACAGGACACCCAATCTTCTACAGCTTCCGCTCGGAACCTTGACGCACCATCCTCCTCCAGCTCAGCTGTAAGAAATGAGTGATGCACAACCATTATTGCCAGAGGATGTAGATAACAGGGATATGTCTCAGTCAGGCAGCATTACACACATGGATGTACGGTGTGATGATGATGTTGTACCCGCTGCTGCTTCCTTTGCTGAGTTGTCAGATACAAGTAAAGCGGTTAATGATGACGATGTGTTCGTGGATGTCACGTGGGTGCCCGCTTGAAGAGAAGAAGAACAGGGGGAAAGTTCAGATGGCGAGACAGAGAGGAGGAGGAGACAAGTTGGAAGCAGGGGGAGGTCGTCGCAAGGAACTAGTAGCACAGTCAGACAGCATGCATCGGCACCCGGGGTCAGCCAGACAGCACGCCAATCAACGCATGCTGTTGCCACCACCAGAATGCCTTCGTTGCAGATCTCAGCAGTGTGGCATTTTTTTTGTGTGCCTGCCTCTGACAACAGCGATGCCATTTGCAACCTGTGCCAAAAGAAACTGAGTCTTGGGAAGTCCAACACCCACCTAGGTACAACTGCTTTGCGAAGGCACATGATCGCACATCACAAATGCCTATGGGATCAACACATGAGTACAAGCAGCACACAAACTCAAAGCTGCCATCCTCCTCCTGGTCCAGCATCTTTAGCCACGTCAACCACTGCTGTCCTCCTTGCCCCCTCTCAACCATCCACCACTCCGTCTCTCGCCTTGAGCAGTTCCTGCTCATCTGCCCACAGTCAGGTGTCTGTCAAGGACATGTTTGAGCATAAGAAGCCAATGTCACAAAGTCACCCCCTTGCCCGGCGTCTGACAGCTGGCTTGTCTGAACTCTTAGCCCGCCAGCTTTTACCATACAAGCTTGGGAGTCTGAGGCCTTTAAAAAATTTGTAGCTATTGGGACACCGCAGTGGAAGGTACCCGGCCGAAATTTCTTTGCACAAAAGGCAATCCCCAACCTGTACTCGATTGTGCAAAAGGAAGTCATGGCATGTCTGGCACACAGTGTTGGGGCAAGGGTCCATCTGACCACTGATACCTGGTCTGCAAAGCACGGTCAGGGCAGGTATATCACTGTCACGGATGGTGCACAGGAAACAAGATAATACAATACAAACAATGACTTACTGGATCCACAACTAAGGAACAAAAGGGAGACCCCTGCAATCGACCTGCCGCTCTCCCTTATTGCTCAGCCTATGCGACCACCCCAAAGGTGGATGGCCGCATATCCACGAACCTCGGCTATCTTAGACCTGAAGGCCCTACAATAGTGAGGGGACACGACCACCGGCTCCCTACACAGACACGGAGGGAGTCAGGGTCACCTGCATCCAGAAAATCATAAATACATAAACAGAACTTATCTTGCAGACAACAGTGGACAGAGGACAGGGAGCTGGGAACTGGGAGCTGGGAACAAGGAACAGCATGCACACACACTCCAGGAAGTTGTATCAGCCGCACCCTACTGCCTTATGGGGAGGAATTTAAAGGGAGGTAATGAGTCTGACTGCCTGACAGCTGAGATAGCCTAACGAGGTGAGGAAGAGAAACCAAAACAAAGAAACTCAAGGAGGAGGATCTGGACGGCTCCTGTCAGAGCTTCTCAGCTGTCTGGTTGTGACAGTACCCCTCCCTCTAGGAGTGGACTCCGGACACTCAGGGCCCACCTTCTCAGGATGGGACCTATGGAAAGCCCTGATGAGACGAGAGGCCTTAATGTCCGTCACTGGGAGCCACATCCTCTCCTCAGGACCATAACCCTCCCAATGAATGAGGTACTGGAGGGAACCGCGGACAAGACGAGAATCCACAATCCTAGAGACCTGAAATTCAAGATTTCCATCAACAATAATCGGAGGAGGAGGCAAAGGCGAGGGTACAATAGGTTGAACATAAGGTTTCAATAAGGACTTATGGAAAACATTATGGATCTTCCAAGTCTGAGGAAGATCAAGACGGTAGGCAACAGGATTGATGACAGACAGGATCTTGTAAGGCCCAATAAACCTAGGACCCAACTTCCAGGAGGGAACCTTCAATTTGATATTCTTGGTAGACAGCCACACCAAATCACCAACATTCAGGTCCGGACCAGGCATACGTCTCTTATCCGCCACACGCTTATATCTCTCACTCATGTTCTTTAGATTATCCTGAATCTTTTGCCAAATAGATGACAAAGACGAGGAGAATCTGTCCTCATCAGGCAAACCAGAAGAGCCTTCTCCAGAGAAAGTCCCAAACTGCGGATGAAACCCATATGCACCAAAAAATGGTGACTTATCAGAGGACTCCTGACGACGGTTATTTAAAGCAAACTCAGCAAGGGACAAAAAAGAACACCAATCCTCCTGATTCTCCGCCACAAAACAGCGCAGATATGTCTCCAGATTCTGATTGACACGCTCTGTCTGACCATTCGACTGCGGATGGAAAGCAGAAGAGAATGACAAGCGAACCCCTAAGCGAGAACAGAAGGCCTTCCAGAATCTGGAAACAAACTGCGTGCCCCTATCAGAGACTATGTCTGAAGGAATCCCATGCAATTTGACAATGTGGTCAACAAATGCCTGCGCCAGCGTCTTAGCATTGGGCAAACCAGGAAAAGGGATAAAATGCACCATTTTGCTAAAACGGTCCACCACCACCAGAATCACAGACTTCCCCGAGGAACGAGGCAAGTCCGTTATGAAGTCCATGGACAGATGTGTCCAAGGACGGGAAGGAATGGGCAAAGGAAGGAGAGGACCTGATGGCCGTGAATGAGGGACCTTGGCACGAGCGCAAGTCTCGCAAGCTGCCACAAAACCCTCAACCGACTTACGAAGCGCAGGCCACCAGAATCTCCGAGCAATGAGATCCAGTGTGGCTCTTGTCCCCGGGTGCCCAGCAAGGACCGTATCGTGGTGTTCTTTAAAAATCTTGTGTCTCAAAGCGAGAGGCACAAACAACCTCCCAGGAGGACAAAGATCAGGAGCTTCTGACTGGGCTGCCTGCACCTCTGCCTCCAATTCAGGAAAAAGAGCAGAGACCACCACACCTTCAGCCAAAATGGGACCCGGGTCTTCAAAATTCCCACCTCCCGGGAAACAACGTGATAGGGCATCTACCTTCACATTCTTAACCCCAGGGCGGAACGTAACAACAAAATTAAACCTTGAAAAGAACAAAGACCATCTGGCCTGTCTCGGGTTCAGACGCTTGGCTGACTCCAAGTAGGCCAGATTTTTATGGTCAGTAAACACGGTAATAGGGTGTCTGGCTCCCTCTAGCCAATGGCGCCATTCTTCAAAAGCCAACTTGATGGCCAACAATTCCCTATCTCCCACATCATAATTTCTCTCTGCGGAGGAGAGCTTCTTTGAGAAAAAGGCACACGGTTGCCATTTGGCAGGAGAGGAACCCTGAGACAAGACCGCACCCACCCCAACCTCAGAAGCATCAACCTCAACTATGAAGGGTAACGAAACATCAGGTTGTACTAGGATGGGAGCGGAAGCAAAACTCTCCTTGATATTAGAAAAGGCCTTACGCGCCTCTACGACCAGGAAGAAAAATCTACCCCCTTTCTGGTCATATCAGTGAGTGGTTTAACAACAGAGGAATAATTCAAAATAAATTTCCTGTAATAATTAGCAAAGCCCAAAAAACGCATCAGCGCCTTCTGATTCTCAGGAAGCTCCCACTCAAGCACAGCGCGAACCTTCTCGGGGTCCATGCGAAAACCAGAAGCGGAGACAAGAAACCCCAGAAATTGGATCTCTGGAACCGCAAACACACATTTTTCCAGTTTCGCGTATAATTTATTCTCCCGCAGGATGAGTAAGACCTGACATAAGTGTTCCTTATGAGTCTTGAAATCAGGAGAAAAAATCAAAATGTCATCCAAATACACTAATACAAATTTTCCCATCAAATGATAAAAAATGCTGTTTACGAAATGCTGAAAAACGGCTGGGGCATTCATCAAACCAAAAGGCATAACTAAATTCTCAAAATGGC